>NW_024879397.1:57459-351493 GCF_018340385.1 Cyprinus carpio | reverse complement strand
ATTGATTTAAGTTAATATATATGAACAGAGTTTAAGTAAATATATATGAATAGAAGTAAATATATATGAACAGAGTTTAAGTAAATATAAATGAACAGAGTTTAAGTAAATATATATAACAGAGTTAATTAATTATATGAACAGAGTTTAAGAAATTATCATGATCAGAAGTAAATATATATGACAGAGTTTAGTAATATTTGAAGATTTAAGTATATGTTACATGAACAGATGCTGTAAGTCTGATATTTACATGAACAGAGTTTAAGTAAATATAATGTTTAAGTTAATATATATGAACAGAGTTTAAGTAAATATATATGAACAGAGTTTAAGTAAATGTATATGAACAGAGTTTAAGTTAATGTATATGAACAGAGTTTAAGTAAATATATATGAACAGAGTTTAAGTAAATATATATGAACAGAGTTTAAGTAATATATATGAACAGAGTTTAAGTAGGTCACATCCTAGTCTCTGTGAAGAAACCCTTGACGAACACATGTATGAACCCTGATGCTAAAAAAAAAAAAGTTGTTTTTGTTTATTGGGGACTTGTATTTTTTTCCCTGAATTTCAGGATATGCTTATATATCAATATATATTTGTTATATAGTTTTTGTATTCAGCAGAAATCTACACAGTGTAACTACACAGACTGTGGTTAAACTGAAGCTCTAGCCAAAACCATGACTTTGTTCACGTGGTTGGTCACTTGGGCATTTAACAGCCAATGATAAACAGTTTCTGTCAGCTTTGTCTAGACTGTAGGTTTAACCTTGAACCGAGTGCAGTGTTTCTCCTGCACATTTATGTCTCTCAGTTCTCACAGCTGTCTGAAACTCAAATAGAAACAGCAGTTTGTCTGTTTTGTCTACTGTTTATCTACACATTTAGTGTTTAAATGCATGTAAAGCCCCTTCACACAAGTGTGTAATGCTTTGAATGTCCAACAGTTAATAAACTTCTTCTGTCAAAGCTGTTGTTAAATATTCACACCTGATCTTTGTATGTAAAGTTTTATCAGTCTGTCTTGACTTTTCTGTACAAGTGGAGAAAGAAAACAGCGACACACGTGGCTCACACCGGAAGTTCCAGATTATTTAAAAACACGATTTATTCATGGAATCTGGTTTTCAAATGACAAATGAAATGACATTAATAACATTGTGAAAGGATATTTAGGTCTCAAACAGCTTCTCTATAACTGAACAACGTGCAGCGTGTCATCATGACCACATGCGAGATGAGTTGTAACTTATTTCTGAACTAATTATGAACATTAGGATCAGAGGACGAGGGATGATTTTCGCTGTTCCTTTATTTGAAACCCAAAAAAACTTTAAATACAGTAAGGGAAATTATAGTTTATGTTTCAATCTCTTATCTTTTCCCTTTTTTATTTTGCTAAAACTTTTTGTTGAAGCCTCTTGACGGGCCGGTAAAATCTTCTCTCTTCTACAGTCAAACTGAAAGAAGATTCAGAGAAGTCCAGAATAAAATGTTTCTGAAATGGTTTGATATAATAAAAATTTAAAAAATTAAATTTTGATTCCCAATCCCAAAAAAATTCCTCTTTTTTTCAGTGTTTGCAGTAAGCTGTTACAAGATTCTCTCTCTCTCTCTTTTCTCAAACAAATTTTTTAAGAAAGAAAAAGAAAACCCACCCCTTTCAATCGTCCCACAAAACCTACAACACGAACAAACCCCAAACCAAGAGACATTTCGACTAAAAACACTTCCATGAATTTCCTTCAGTTATACCATAAACAATGAAGAAAATTAAAGATAGAATTTACCATTAATTTGGTTCTGTCATACTTCATGTAAACACATCCCTGTCTTTTTATGCATGTTCACAAACACAGAAACCTTTCCACTTTACAGCTTTTTTTCAGGTGTCAGTTTTATCATCAGCTGAACATGACAAGTGGGGGGGGTATCGTTAGAAATTTAAACCCGTTGCTTTAAAAAATTAAACAACTATTAAAAAAATAGTGGAAAGGGAAAAAATAAACAATACCCAACTACTCATCCCAATACTTTTTATTACTTCTGTAACAATTTAAAAATTTTGGGAATGTAAAATTAAACATATATTACAGTATACATATGTTCAGGTTTGACCATTCCTTTAAATAAACTATTTTTATGTTTTTTACTATTTTACCTTCATTGAATGTAGTGTTGCTGGAAGGAGTGAGTAATTTTGAGAATTCTGCCCCATAAAATAGCATTGCTTCAATTTGATTTTTTTTAACTACAGTAACTTTTTGCTTTTAAGCGGGGAAAAGCGGGTTGGCTGAATAGTCCTTTGAGGGCTAAGACACTTGTTCTTTTCCCCTAAATTAATGAAATAAAACTTTTATACTTATAACCATGTATACAACCTCCATAAACCCCCATATTAAAAAATAATGCAGTCAGGAGATGGTGTGATGCAATGAAGGTTTTCCCCCCTCATTTTAAACATTTAATAGCAGAAAATAAAAAATTTTCTATCACTTTTTTATCACTCTTGAAATGACCTGACACAAATAATCAACCCTATACTTGAAACAATATTTTTTTAGTGGTCCAAAATTTAAGTCAGTTTTAATTTGACAATTGGGACAAATATAATTAATTTTGTGGCGGCCGGTATGTACAGTCAGACAAACGACATGCCAGGTATAAAAACGCGTGCGCGTACAGTTGTGGGGAAAAAGGGGTTTTGAGTTACTTTAATTTAGTGCGCGCACTGGAAAATGGCTAGTAATTAAAAGAGGCAGGGGCGGTGTTTCTGTTTTTTGGTTTGTGACTGTTTCGGGACCGCCGGATGTCAAAACCAAAACAAGGCTGCTCCACAGCGCCTGGCCGTGTCCACCAGAACCGTTTTCGAAAATTTAAAAAAGGGTTTCCCCCTGTCTTTTTTGGTTGATTGAAACGAATCTGGTTCATTTCCCCCTTTTGGGGCGGATCTTTTTTGGGGGGGTGAAAACAGAATCCACTTGGTGCGCCCAATTCCCCGGGGCCGCATGTCTCTTTAAAACATAATTTTCACTCAGATTAAATTCAGCCAACCTTTCCTTTTCGTTTTTGGAATGTCCCCGCAATCATGGAATCTGCAGCGGATGTTTTTTTCCCCGTCCTTTAAATTAACCCCCATTTGTGCCGCTTTATCGTTGAAATTAATGGTGTTCTTTTTTTCACAAGAACCATTTAAAGGAGTTGTTTTTTTGCCAACAATCTAAGGGTCTGAACGTATTTGTCTAGTTTTTTCCCGGACCCCTTGTGCCCTCCATTACCCAAACCCATTTCAGTCAAAACTGATTGTATTTCGACCCTTTTATACAAGTAATGAGTTTACTCCCCCTTCTTACCCTGAACTGTCTCATAAAGTTTGTACTTTACTTTATTTTTTAATGTTTTAAATTTGTTTCCATAAAACATTTTTTCATAAAAAAAAATTTAAATATTTTAACTTTTTATCTTTCCACTTTACCCTTAATTTAACTTTATTTTAATTTTTTTTTCTAAAAAAGTTTTTTAAAAACCTCTTAAATCCCAATTGTCCACTTCTAAATTTTTTAATTAAGATTCTGAATATTTAATTTTATTTAATATTTTTCCCCTTTCCCAAAAGTCCGTTATAGAATCAATCCTGTAACTTTCCCAAAATTTAAATTTTTTATTTTTCCCTTAAAAGACTACCCTTCAAATACATTTACAAATTTAAAATCATTTGAAACATCATCTTTAACACAAAATGTCCGATTTGATAAGAAGTCTTAAATCCAGTTGTACATTCTTCCGCCAATACCCATGTTATATAATTTAATCAGTAGTCCTTCTCTCCACATTGAGTCATATTCTTTCTCTATATCAAAGTACACTTTAACCATGACCTCTTTCATACTAATTGCTTTTTCAGCATCATTACCGACTTTCACAAGGGCCTCTATTGTAGATCAAAAACCCCTTTGGAGCATTAGCCACTAGATCCTGGCACTAATCTGAAACCAAATCAGACAGGAGCATCAGTATCCAGAATACCAGCCTTCAAACACACACTACATGAGTGTCCTGAATAGATGAGAATTTGATAATTTTACACATAATCTGAGAAATGTCCCAAAATATTTGAGAAATATCAAACATGTTAAAGTTAATGGAGTGATGATGGCGAGGGGGAATCAGGTGTTGAGAACAGAGCAGATTTGACTTTGACTTCCTCTTGATGTGGGAAGTTTTTTGTTTGTTTGTTTTGTCTTCCTGTCTTTGCTTTAGAGCTGCAGTAGATTCATCTTCAGTGTTTGGAGGGAAACAGATTTCATACTGAAGTGTCTTAACCCACAACAAAAGGAAATCATGCGAGCGTCACTCTGGAGTTGTATTGGGTGTGAGTGTTACCAGTGGAGAGCAGGAGAGTTGCAGCTGTAGAACTAGAAAGGAGAGGGGTTACATGGAATGCATGACACAGTGGGTGAGTTAGTGTTTAGCTTACGAGGGATTACTCGGGTGGGCAAAGATGCAGTGGCAAAGCGTACTGGACGGAGTGAGGGATCAAATGGAACTGCAAACTGTGTGCGGGGAGCGAAATGATGGGTATTGTATGGGGACCGGGGGGAAAACACCGAAGCCTCCAGCAGGTGTGCGACCGGCTGCGCAACAGCACCGGTTGTACCTCATAAGAACTCATACAGAAAGCAATAGTCCGTGCAGCAGGGAAACAGCGTCGGTTAGTAAGATGTGACGGCGGAGGAAGAAGGAGGTGAGGACGAGGGATATGAACACAGAAAACACCTCCAAAAAGGCCCCCCAAAGCGAGTCAGACCACAGAATATAACGTCACTCGGGAGGCTGAGAAACTGCGTTCAGAGGTGATCAAGACATGTGTGATGATCCATGGCGAAAAGATCGTACTAGTCAGTACACGACGGAACAACTTCAATTCTTTTTTTAAGACTCCAGGAAAACCAATTATAATTTGTAACATGCCAGAAGAGAGAGAATTATCGAAAGGGCTACAAAACCGGGACCAGTAACAGGAAGGGACAGGAACAGACTGGGGGAGCACGTGCGATGACAAGAAACCACATCCGCTAACTGGGTGGACGGGAGGGGCACAATCAGACGGTGACTGGAATAGACCGAAGCAGCAAGGTCACATGGAGGGATTAGTCAGAATCCATTCGGAGGACCGGGACGGCGCTTAATGGACTGAGCGGGCCATGAGATAAGTGGGAGCCACCGGGAAAAAAGTCTGTATGATTGAATGAAGGGGGTTGCATAGTGGACGGCAGTAGGTCAACCCATAGGGAGAACGACTTGATCTATTAAACTGTTTCTATTTCTAGGCTTAATTTAATGTCACATTTTGTTGGAATCAGAAGAATCAGCAGAACAATCACACTCAACACTGATCGACAGCCAGACTACAAGGTATAGACAGCATCAGCACCATCTACACATAACGAAAACTGTGAATCCATCCTCAGCACTAAAATTTAATCTCTCTGTGTCGTGATATTCAACTCATACAGTTAAACCACATCTAGGATATATACAGTATATATATAGAAGTAATATATAATATATTATATCTATATATATATATATCTATCTATATATATAAAATCTCATCTAAAATATATACTTGGATTAACATGCAGCAGTGACTCTAATACGGTGTACGACATACTACCTTGAAAATCTTCACGTTCTATAAGGTTGCACCTTGTGTGTATCCAGTTTATAAAGATTGATCGTTAATGGTGTTTACCACATGACAGTAGGTACCTGCGTTAGTGGATCCTGGAGAGGATTTGTCATAATTGGGTGTCCAGAGGCGTAAAACACTGTGCCAATCTCCTCGCCTTCAGAATGAAATGCATGTGTTTTTGAATCGCGGGTCCTTAATCAGGATCTTGTTGAAAGCGTCGTATTCTGTGATGTTGTTGTATGGGTATGTTAGTTTTTCAAACCACTTTGACCTTCGGAATGGAGTGGTGGGCACTAATAGTCATTATTTGTGTGAAGACGGAGCGTTTGTGGTGTTCCAGTGTTGGTGGATCCAAAAGAGTTTATATTTAATAAGATAGAGACGAACTGTTCAATCGTCAAGACTGTTTTAATTGATACCTATAAGTGAAAATCTGTATTATAAAACAAATTAAATGCTCAGTAAGAGAAAGTCTGGTGAGAGGGAAAGGCTTTGGCTTGTACTTTTCGCTAAACTATCTGCCCGTTTTTGATTAATGATAAAGTATTATATTTATATAATAGTTGATATGACATGCCTTTAATACGCTTCCCTAAGCAGGTGAATTAGGGTCTCAATAGGTAATAAGAGGTGCACAATTAAGCACTAGTTACCAGTATAATAATTGAGTGTAAAATCGAAATAATAGGGTGACAATACTTATATACAATACAATAAAATACAACATAAGATACACGGTCAACGAGTAACGACAAACGTCCAACTGTATTCAGTTTCTAAACGACACAACCAGAAACAATGATTCCAGCTGGCTTTGACACTGGACAACCAGCGGGGGACCTCACCTGTGTGGCTTAAGGGGTAAGGTGATGAAAATTTGGAGCAGAGTTATCGGATAACGTTAGTTTTCAATTCGTGTAACCACCAATGAAAAAAAAAAAAAAATCAATCTTTCTATTCCGGGTTCGAAACTGAAGTACTGTTGTGGTGTGTCAACTAGGCCTTTTCGTGACATTGAACGGATTAATTTCCTGAGAAACTCGTAGAACTGGTGGCCAGATGTTGTTGGATCACAAAGTAAAACACAAGTGACAGGGACCAGCAAATGTTGTCCAGTGGTTACTGTGGAGTCAAGCCCTGGATATGGTGTGTTGGGGTTTTGGACATAAAAGGTGTGAAAATACCCCAGGGTATTGTGATTCCGTAACTGTGTTGGGTAGGTAATCCACAAAAAGTAGGTCCAACTTCAAATTAACTAATTACTTTCTTTAAAATTTGTAATTTGATTACACTTACGGAATTACTGCGTCTTAAAAAGTAATCTGTGACCGACTAGTACTGTTACCTTTCAAGTTTACTTTCCCTTTTCAGGGTATTAAACTTGAAAAAAAAAAGTATTACATCAGTGATTTTTGGAGGTGGCTACATGCCGCAAATAACAACCAAAACTTTGTTATTTATTTCTTTTATTTTTTACAGGGTTGCGCTTTCTTTCTTCTTCTCATTCTCCACGAATATCTTCCTGAACCGAGTCCTTCATGGGACAAAAATGACATGAGAAATAATATCTAAAGAGGCCTGAAGGGTTGTTTAAATGACGTACTTTGATCTCTGATAAAATAATCACGTATGAAACCCAAGTTAGGTCACGTGTGTTCCCGGTGCGTGAGACTCATGGATTTAAAATGTCATCAGGCCCCACGACGCACGGTGGAACTCAATACAAATCTAATCAGTGCGCACTTGAAATCAGCCTTGAGGATGCGTGATAGTGGGAAAGGTCAACAGTCAAATCTGTTAAAAAAAATAGAAAGTTGTATCAAGTTGAATCTCGGCTACTTTGCATTTTTTGGAAGAAGACATACTGGGAGGAATAAATCTTGAAATTCCCCTCAAAAGAACAATGCTAACAAATGACATAAATTTAAAATGGAACCACAGAAACAGTACTTGAGAATGACAGTTAGGCATTGACAGTGAATATGCTTCATACTTAACTCTGGTTCCTGAAAATATGCAAAATGCAATCATGTTAATTACTCACTTCCTCATGTCATTCCAAACCAGTAAGACTTCGGGTGTCACTCCTTCAGAACACCATCTAATATATATTTTCATAAAACTGAGACGCATTATCATGACCACTCAATAGCCAGGATAAGCACAATTAACGACATTTGCAAGGCCCAGGTGTGACAATACTGTCTGAAATAGTCCATATGACATCAGGTGGTGTCAACCTGTATGTTATAGGACATTATTGGTGAGTAGCCGCATGGACCAAAGTTATGTAATCAGATTCCTTCCTTTTGTTCAATTAACAATAGGAAAGTAAAACATTCACGGTTGTAAATTAACAAGAAATAATCTGAGTTACTTTTTGCGAAATAAGTAACACAAGTGTGTGTGGATTTTCCTATGTAGTCACCTGACAGCTTTCTTTTTCCCCAGTTTTTTGAGAAATTGAGGTAGAAAGTGCAGAGGCATCATTTTCATTTGTTCTTGCAGAATGCGGCGTATTAATGTCACTCTTTGGTGTGACAAGGGCCTTTAACAGTCTCCAGAAGAGATACCTTTTGGTTTTCTGATTATGGGGGGGGGGGGGAAAATGTATAGGGAGAACAAAGGAGGGGGAAAAGAAGGGATTGAAGTTGAAAAACAAAGAAGCAGCCCATCCCAGGTGCCAAACACGTAACACTGAAGTTCAGCGAAATGCCATCAACTTTCAATGAATTAACTACGGTTAAGTACCTCAAGTTATTATACCTTTTGTGGAGGAATAGTACATGACATTTAAAGTAACTTATCACGTGAGCCTAATATCGATTCATACTTTTGTGTGTTTCAAAGAAAACAAAATAATAGTACTTTTAATTCAACATGTTCTGGTATGGGTGAACCGGGACAACACTGAGAGAGACAGCATGTGATAAGGGTTACAAAAGTGTGTCTGTGTGGGGCCCCACAAACCTTGAGTTTGTGCACGTTTAAAATGAATGGGATGAGGTCCCTTCGTTATTGATGTCGTGGATCTTTGGTGGTGCTGCAACAGTGTATCAAGATGCGGGTCAAACGTGACTGCCGCTTCTTCGATTTATATTTCTTTCCGTGTCTTCTCCGCAGTGACTTTACTTCATCACACTTGCTGAAGGGAACCAGATGTGATACTGAAGGGATCAAGAACCACATGAAGTATCATTCAGCTTCAACTCTGTGAGTTTTTTACATACTATTCATATTTTGTACCATCTCGGTAGCTTGGCAGATCTGTTATAAATATATTTGTTTTAATTCTTCACGGCAGTTTTATCAATCTGTTTGATCAGTATGGAGCTGTCAGATCTATTACAACTGATGCTGGTGCTCAAATGTGATGCTAAACTGTGATCTTGGATGAAAATGAGGTTTATTGGATTTTCCTTAAAACAGGCAGATCCTCCAACAGTGGATTCGACGATCGTTCTCAACACACACTCAAATCACCTTTTTAGGCGATAATAAAATATTCAGAAAGAAATCGTCAGTGCAGTTTAAAACATCGTCTGGTTATTAATAATTGTGACTGTGCTGATGAATTACGGAGATTATTACCTGTATGAACACGCACCCCACCTCCTCAACTAGGCAACATCCACCAGAATATACTTCAACGGGTGAATTTCATTTGTTTTTTTATGTCATTTTCAATTCTTTTAAATCAGTGTGATTATTTTTTAGACAGTTGGTGATTTGTTTATGTATTAGAAACAAAATATAGGCCTCTCATGTGTCCACAACACTCCACACAGTAGATTAATTAAGTTATCAATATTTTATATTCGTTTTTAAGCAAATCTGCATCATTCTCATTGTGGCTCCAGTAACAGACTGACCTGTAACAGACTGTGAAGGGTTTCTCTTACATAAGTCAGCTCAACTAACTGAGAGTCAAAATTATACAGTCGCTTAAGTTTTTTGATCAGAATCAAACACAAATGGCAGAATTATTAGCATCATATCTGGTTCTGAATGAATGGACCTTCTGCTCCCTCTGCTATTTGGTGAGGTTTTATTTGTTTGTTTGATTTATTTTATTAAATTAGCACATTAAATAAACACTATCGGGGCTGTCTTTTGAAATTTCAGATATGATGCCTCTTCTTGCAGTAAGGAGATGAATAATTTTTTCATTACGTAGTCCTTGTTGACTTGTTATTTTGGGCATGTTTAATAGAGCTATAGGGATAGAATATGATTCCTCGGTTAGAATTGTTTCTTATCTTCTGCTGTTATGAAAAACAGAAGTATGGAAAAAACCGTGGTGATAATTCTGATCTGCAAGAACACTAAAAGTTACCATATCAGCGCCAAGAGTGCAACAACTATTACAAAGACAATAAGGTAAATATGTGACACCATTTAAAAATCTTTAAACCCTTCCTAAAAGGCATTACTATTACTTTATTGAAGAGTTTTTATTTCTATAAATACAAAAAACTAATTTTGGATACAATTATTTGGTGAATGGCAGAGCTGAATTGTTACCATTGTTTTCCCCTCATTTTGCTCTTTCAGTCACCCGAGGAGACGGTTTCATATAATAAACCTGGTCAGCAAGTCGAGCATCATGTGCGTAATGATTTAATAGTAACTTTCTTGGTATGATGGTGGATATTCCTTGTGCTAGTTGTCACAATTTCCCGGGATTTTTTTTTTTAGGACATTCTATGTAGACCTAAAACTTGAAGACGTGCATACAAACCTATTAAACTAAAGATTGCATATCTGACTACAATTTAATATTCCACCATTAGCAGCCATAGAAACGAATACTGTTTAGAGGATTTACACAGAAAGGCTAGGCATGAAGCATCAATTGTCGGCCTAAGTTGGTAACATCTTTTTCCTTTCGTTAAACTCTAGATGTAAATTTTTGATCTGGGTTTAGGCCTTTACAAAGAGTTTTATGTAATGTAGAACGGTGGGCGATTATCATATGTAACTGCAATTCTTACTATTATATTGTTGAATGTTGCTGATTTTGATCAAAAAGGGAAAAAAGTTATTTTGGTGGGAAATGCATTATTTGGGGAACCAAGAAGATTCCGGTAACACTTTTAGAATAAGTCCCATTATTTTATGTTATTAATTTATTCATTAAGCATGACCAGTGCTCTATGAACGATACATGTTATTTACTGTGATTTATTGTATATCTTTGTCATACGTGTTAGTATAAATGAAAATACATTTCTTCCTTGTTAGTTAATCATGGCGTATGCACCGTGCAAATTAACTAATGTTTAACAATCACAACTTGTGTGAACTGAATAATGCATTTAGTAAAATGTTGACAAGTGAACATCAATCAGATGAGAGTGCGCATAAATGCTGTAGGAGAGGATTGTCCCTTTCTTAGATCATGATTAAATAAAGTAGTTAACTAACTGTGGACCTCAATGGTGTAGACATGTCAGACAAACATGTCTTAACGGTGAGTGATAACACATTTGTAAACAAGTAAACCCTCAAACTTGTTTTGTACTGTGGGAAGATAAATATTGTGTTTTCAAAAAACAGTCAACCAATAAAATTATTCCAAAGCTAACGAATCCCCTGCGACCTTTTGTTAATTTCCAATGTTTGTTTTATTGACGCTTATATTCAAGGGAGATTGTTTTGGGGTACACTGTGGACATCTTTTCTGTGCTTTGTATCATGATGCTCCTCTGCGCCCTCTGAGGTCATTCATGGTAAGAAGCGAGTACTGTTAAGCTAGGGTTATCGAGGTTAACTCACCATTGCCTTCTCATTCAGAATTATGAGAAATATATATCAGTGATTATAAGTCACCAGCTAAACCAAACAACAGAATAAGTGTCATACTAAAAAGACTCTTGGGGATCCAATTCTGGTCTCATTTCTGTAGACAACTATTTTTTCAGTATTATAACCATGTTCATCACATTATTTTCATGCATATTGTGTCATATAGGAAATCCTTTTGCAAGAGTGATCTCTTGTACTGTGCATTGTTTAAGTAGTGTGGCTTTACGAATTATGTGTTCAATGGATTTTGGAGTCTGTTCTCATCAGGCTGGTTCTTAACCACATAGATTCAGTTTGCAGAGGTGGAACTGATGGCATTATTTGATGTTTTATATTTACTGTAAGGAGTGGTGTTACTGTAGTGACACTCAGCACCAAGACACTGGTTTTATGTTAATAAGATGATATTCTGGTGCTGAGATATGCTTAGGCCCCTAGAGGCCATGACCCTCATTGGGCCCTAAAAGGACTTGAGAAAGTCTCAAACAAAGACCCACCCCCAAAGTTTGCTTTCATGTTTTTTTGCATGTTTTAATTCTTAAAAAAAAATGATTCTGAGGGTTTCCCAAAAACAAAAAGTGTGAAAAAAATTAAAAAGGGAAAAGTAAAAATTTGTGATCTTAGAAGTGGAATTAAAAACCATTTTGTGGTTTTTTGGCACCCAGAATTTTTACCGGACATTTTTAAAAATGCAACTAAAACAAAACATCACGTTTAAGTCGCATTAAAAACACAGAGTATTCATTACTGAGAAACCACTGAAAATAAACAAGAGGGATTTCCTGGTCAAAGGGTGGGAAAAAAATAAATAATTTTTTTAATAACCCTTCAAGCATCCTTTGGAACTAATTGGGCAAATGATTATTTATTTTTTTATAGTTTCCTTAATCGGGCGTTACAAGATTATATTTTTCCTCTTGCCCCTTGAAATCCCACAAAAAAAAAATTAAAAATCAATTAAAAAAAATAATTTTTTTTTTAATTTATCGCCCAATATTTTTTGCCAAATAAAAACCAATAAACCAAACAATAAGATATACAAAACATAGATGAAGGGGCCTACACAACACACACCACCACACCTTCACGTCAGATCAAAGTCCTGCTGCAAGATTGTTGATGTTTCCCAAAAAAAAGTTTTGAATGCTACTTGTTGGGTTTATTGTTTATTGTCCCCCCCTTTTTGATCCCATTTTTTTTTTTTTTTTTTTGAGTTTTTGACATTTTTAGGGTTTTGTTTTTGTTTGTTTGTTTTTAAAAAAAATAATTACTCATCCCTACTTTTTTTTTTTTTCCTCATAGCGTGGTCAGATTTCTCTGTACTATTTTGGCAGTTGGTTGCCCACAAAATGGTTTCTTTTTTTTTTTTCTTCTTCTTTTTTTTTTTTCAATTTTGATTGTGATAAAATCTGAAACATAGTTTTTAAAACAAAGGGTTTTTAGATTTCGTCATATGCAGGATTGAACTACAGCCCTATAGTGGCTAATGGCTAAAGTTTTTTGACATTTGATATTTTTTAACTACATCAGTCAGTCAAGTTTTTTTTTTTTTTTTTTTTTTTTTTTTTTTTTTGGCTGAATTTTTTTTTTTTTTTTTTTTTTTTGGCTGAATTCAAACATAACCATATAACCATAGATTATTATTATTTTTGTTTTTCTGAAGTAAAATAAATTTTTAAATAAAAAAAATTAAGCAAAATTGTAATACAAAAATTTACTTTTAAGGCAAAAAATTAAAAAACACCAAAAAAAACACCAAATTTTTGCAAAATGTTATAATTTATTTATTTTTTTTTTTAAAGTTTATAGTAGTTCACTAGTAGTGTTCAGTTTCTCAATTAGGGTGGTTTAAAAATTTTAGATGGATATAAAAATAGATAAAAAAAAAATTAGTGGATAGAGTTAATTTTAGAAAGGGCAGGGGTTTTTTTTGTTATTTATGCTAATTTTATCAAAAAGGGGCATAAAAAAACCTAATAAAACCCAACATTTTTTAGAATAAACGACAAAACTACTGAAAGGGCCTCAAAATTAACTCACAATTGAAATGACATGATGATATAGTTTTCACTGGTTTTTATGACCTCACATTGTTTAGGTGATAAGCACACTGTTTGAAAATTCTGTGGGTTTTTTGTGCTGTAAAAGACTCTAATGGCAAACCAAGTGAGAAACCCCCCCGAGACATTCACAACTTTAGCCCGCCTGGTTTCCTTTCCCCCCACGAATATGGTGAAGCTGTTATTTGGTTTTCTCAATGAAAATTTTTTTTTTTTTTTTTTGTTCCTTTTTGTGTCGTGTTTGATCTGCTCGAGGAAGATGTGGATTCTGAGTGAGTGAGTGAGAGAGGAGGTGGACGGGAGGAGTGAGTTGACTTACTGACATGACGTGAGTTGGATTGGACAGGGGGGGAGTGACTCGATGACCTGAGAGTGCGTGAGCGTAGCGGTGACGAGTGAGTGAGTGAGACGAGCGAGTGATCGAGGTGCGTGAGTGAATCTGACTGACGATGTGGAGGTGAGTACAAGTGACTGAGTTGACTGACAGTGAGTGAGCGAGGAGCGAGCGATGATGGGTGAGGAGTGAGGCGAGTCTACACATTGATGCGAGTGCGTGAGTGAGTGACGAGTCTGAGTGAGCCGAGCGAGTGAGTGACTGAAGCTGACTGACCGACTGAGTGAGTTATGATTACGAGTGGGACTGAGTGACTGATGAGTGAGTGAGCGAGCGCGTGACTGAGTGATGGCGAGCGAGTGAGCGCTACGTGAGTGGTGAGTGAGTGACGACTGACGGGTGAGTGAGTGAGTATGAGTGCTGAGTGACTGATGAGTGAGTGAGTGACTGAGTAGTGACTGAGGAGTGAGCGAGGGATCGAGCGCTCGTGACTGATTGAGTGAGGTGACGAGCGAGTGAGCGAGTTAGTGAGTGATGCAGTTGTCACTGACCTCGAACATATGACTGACTGATGATGTAGTGGTCTGATGACGAGTGGTCGTTGAGTGACCGCTGCAGTGAGTGATTGCGCGCGTGAGGTGTAGTGCGAGTGAGTGAACTGATTGACTGAGGCACTGATGCGTACAGCTGTGGGCATGAGCGCGAGCGAGCAGTGAGTGATTGAAGTTAGGGACTGAGTGATGATGAGTGGAGTGAGTGAGCGATAGAGTGGAGTGACGGAGTGATGAGTGCGTGTGAGCGAGTGACTGGTGAGCCAGGGAGTGAGTGAGTGTGTGAGTTTGAGTTACTGAGTGAGTGAGCGGTGACTGAGTGATGGAGCAATGAGTGACGACTTAAGTGAGTGAGCGAGCGCGTTAGAGCGAGTGATGAGACAGACTGAGAGTGTTGGGTAGATGAGCGAGTGACTGAGTGATTGACTGACTGATTGTGAGTGATGGCTGAGCGACGACTGAGTAAGCGAGCGAGTGAGTGTGAGAGTGAGCGAGTGAGCGGAGCGAGTGAGTGAGTGAGCTAGAGTGAGCGAGTGAGTGAGTGAGCGACTGAGTGAGTGAGTGAGTGCTGAGTGAGTGACGGAGTGACTGAGTTAGCGATGGAGTGAGTGAGCGAGTGAGTGAGTGAGCGAGTGACTGAGTGAGTGAGTGAAGTGAGCAGCAGTGAGTGAGCGTGAGGAGGGAGGAATGACTTATTGGAGTAGTGAGCGAGCGGTGTATGTTGAGCGAGTTGAGTAGAGTGAAAGGGACTGGACTGAGTAGTGAGTAGTGACTGAGTGACTGAGTGAATGAGCGGAGTGAGCTAGCGAGTACTGAGTAGTGAACGAGCGACTGTTTAGTGAACTGAGCGGGAGTGCAGTGAAAGATATGAGGACATAGTAGATGTATGAGGTGCTGATTGGCTTTTGAGTGAGTTGAGTCGAGCGAGCGGGATGCCTGACTGACTGCCTGACCTGGTTATCCTGCAGGGAGTTGAGCTGAGTGAGTGACTGTGATGACTGAGCGATGGTTCCAGAAGATGGCGGGGTGGAAGTGGAAAGCGAGGAAGTGAGTGGAACTGACGTCTACGACTGAGTCAGTGAGTTGGAGACTGAGTTAGGAAAGAAGCGAGCGGAGTGTAGTGGGTGCATTGACTGCTTGGAAGGAGCGTGAAGCGATCGAGTCAATGATGGAAGTCGATGAGGAAGTGAAGTGAGTTTTTGCGTGAGTTTATGCCTTTAGGGGGGGGGGGGGGACTTAGTGTAGGAAGTGTACTGTGAGTGACTGAGTGGTGGAGTGACAGTAAGTTAGGTGTAGCGAGCGAGTGAGCGGTGAGTTGACATATTATACTGAATTTCATGCCCAAAGAAATGATCCGAGCGGCGAGTGCAATGATGAGTTAGTGCCCTGTATTTGGAGTGAGTGAGTGAGATTTAGATGAGCTAGTGATGTGAGTGTACTGAGTGGTGAGTGAGCGGTGGAGTGAGGTGAGGACGGAGTGACTAGTTATGAGTGGATGAGCCCGTGAGTACTAGTGATGTTACGGTGACTGAGTTGAGGGCAATAGACTCACTGACAATTTGCTGAGCGTAGCGACAGTGACCGAGTGATTGAGTGAGCGAGGTGCTGGAGTGTAACGTTAGTGACGAGTGGATTGCCTGACTAGATTCCAAGCAGTGGGTTGTGTCTGAGGAGTCGACTGGAGTAAGCGATCGAGGGAGTGAGCGAAGTGTGTGAGATTAGCGAGTTACACATTGTAGTGGAGTCATTGTCGTGTGACGTTGGAGTGAGCTTCTGTGTTAGTATGTAAGTAATGGTGACTGAGTGAACTAGCTGCTCCAGTGGATTGAGTGCTCATTGAGGCGTGACACGCGGGACATTTGTGTGAGTCAAGCGAGTGACATGACACATGATGAGCGAATGACGTTAGTGAGGAGAGTGACTGAGTAAATCGAGTGACGTCAGCTGATCGTTTGAGTGACGTTGAGCGAGTTGGTGTGACGCGGGACGTGATTGAGTTACTGATTGGTGAGTTGAGCGACTCGGCAACCGACTACGAGTGACTGATTGGAGTGACTAATTGATTGAGTCAACGAGTCAAAGTGATGCGCTGTGAGGTGAGTACCCTGTTGAGTGGAATGAGAGACTGAGTGAATGTTAAATTTCGTGTATGTCTTGTCATTGTATCAGAGCGAGTGAGGACTGACTGAGGTAAAGTGAAAATCTGAGTCACTTGAGCGAGTCGATTTAGTAACACAGGAGGATGTGAACGGAGTCGATTTGGGTGACTGCGGTGTGTCTGTGCGGGTACTGAAGGGGGCCAGATGAGTCAGAGGGCTGGTCTAAAGTGAACACACGGGGTCCCACATTTGAAAACTTTAAATTATGCAGAGATTCCAGGTAGTAGCATCAAGTCAGGCCGAGAACAGCAGGAAGACCCCAGAAATGTGGGCGTTTGTAATAATCATTTTCTACCGTCCTTTCGCCAGATCAACACCTTTACGTGGTTTAAGCTTGCAAATTGTTGTGTGTTGCTTTTTTCGATTCATCATCGGTTTCTTCAGAACGCTTTTTTTTGATTGAATATAGGTTTGGTTAATTGGTTGTATCAATGTTATGACTAACAATGCTAATATGTTGCGTTAAGTTGCTACTGGAACTTAATTCCTCCATAGACCTATGGGTATTGCGGGGCGTTTGTATTGTTATTTTACTTAGTGGGCCCCTGAGGTTGTGAAATTGTGTTTTATATTTGTATGCTTCGCTCGAGGTTTTATACTTCCATACAATTTGCTTGGCTATTTAACCAAATGAACCAAGTTTTTTAACATAAGCATTATCTTCAGGTGTCCAGGCCTGTAAGAACCTGAATAATTGTATTGCATGTAAAATGCACTGTTGTATTGTGCCTTTGTTCACTAGTATAGGACATACCCACCCGGGGAGAGCTTGTTCTCATAGTGCTCAAAATTTATATCAGACACACCTTCACGTGTCATTATAGTTACATGTATCTCAGTGCAGTTTATATGTTATGAGGTTTTCACATTCTCTCTGAATCGTGGAGTTATTTTGTGGTTCCACTATGCACCAGGAGGCTCGAGATATCAACACTGCTCCGGAGTCAAAGAGCACCCACAAGTCCATTTCCCTCACAGATTTACACTGCTGAGCGGTATTTACCATCATTGGTTTTTTTATTAGGCTGAGAAACCATTTACTTTGTTCAAAATGAAAAACATTTATCATTTAATACTAACACAAGGAGTTACTCACACAACAGAACTAGGCAGTACACTGAGGATGGAATCACAATATTTTACACAACTATGCCATACGTTTGATGTGACCAGTTAGTAAGCAAGTGCTTATTGTGTCAGTTTACCGGGTCTGGGTGAGTTGTGAAAAGGTTGCATGTATCATTGTATAAAATATAGAAAAACACACGTCAAAAATCGTGGGGTCATGTCCATGTCCAATATCCTGAAGATATTCTATTTGGTTTCCCAAATTGCGTATACATAAAAAACAAGTTTTAAGCAGTAGTACACGGGAGGCTCACAGTAGAGACTTTATTGGGTCTAAGGCGTCTACAGGGGTCCCTTTAATAGGGTTGCTTAGTACATACAGTTGTACACAGATGACAACTAGATGACCCGCAAAAACCAGTAACAATTATATCTGGTTGATCTGAATAATTTTTTTGGTTTGACTGGGCATGTCTTCGTGTTAAAACATACAAAGTGTAATTGCTTAGCCAAGAGCAGTGTGATGAGTCTGTGTCATCCATCCGCGGATTTAGGCATTAAGAGACACCGGAGCAGCCAGTAGCTCAGTAAATTAAGGCGCAGTCACCTTTAGAGAGACAATGCACCTATTAACAAGGATACACATTCCGAGTCTATCTTGCTCCACGGTTTTACTTTCACTTAGGAACTATGACTGAGCAGTTTTTTCGAACCCACTTTTCCAAGACGGGTGGGATTTGGCATCGTTTTTATATAGTTAGCCGGTATCTAAAAAAAAAAGAAGCTAGAAGGCAGATTCAGTGTTAAATGCTTCCAGAGGCAATCCCGAGGTGGGTAGAGTACCCAAAAGAAACTGGTACTCCAAGTAAAACTAAAAGGTACCAAGTCTGAAATAGTTTACTTAGGTAAGAAGTAAAAAAGTATGTGGATAAAAAAAACTACTCAAGTAGATTTACCTACAATTTACTTTGGATCATATGTATATCTACAGTCGGTTTTTATATAGATACATGGATAAAATTTGATGTAACATATTATATAACACCCAAAACTGTTTTCTCTGAGCGCTGTATTAATAAAGTCCAATATAGTTAGATTAGAATGATTTCTGAAAGGGATCGCATGGACTCTGAGAAACTGGAGAGAGACACAGCTGATAGAAAATTCTGATTTGCATCACTAAACATAATGTTTATTTTAAAGATATAGTATAAATAACCTCCTTTGGCTTACAGAGAGAGACGGTAGAAAACTCCTCACACATGACACCTGTCTGTTTCTGAAAGAAAAGGAAATAAATGTATAGTTTCTGGCAAGCATAAATACATGGGAAATACATTGTATCCTGAATGAGAGGCATTCCTCCGTGGAACAGAGCTAACACTTGAGTTTGGGAGGTATTCCATTCCATACTCTACTTGACAGCTTGGTAATATAAAATAATATTTTAATGTATAATAGAATTTACCTACAACAAACTGGTAATGTCCATGAAAGTGAAGTATGTCGTATATGAAAATGTAATCCCAGGCCAATTACCTATCTAGAAGTGCAAAAGCCTGGCTATTTAGACCATGGAGCAGCACACACATGTATTCACATCTAATAAAGATCTTCATCCCGCTATGGAAACAATAGCCTTTTACTACGATTTGATTTGAGATTTAAATTCAGTGTAGATCCAAAGCCACACTTTCAACGCGCTCTTGATATTCACCCACAGCCCTAGGCAGGCCGCTGAACGCTCAGCGCGCAGCAGGGAACTAGACAAGATCATTCAAGCTGATTCGCGGAGCAATTCCACTGGTTTGCCAGCTGGATTTGATCAAACCTTTGGAACAGGGCAGCTCAAAAGATAGATCATTGCTTGAATAGGCATCGCTCGGTACCCAGAGAAAATAGACGGCACGTTTATGGAATAAAACCGGCTTATAGCCTGAACCACCAGAGCAGCGCGGGGTGCTGGAAGTGGGCTCTAAATCACATCTATTTCTGTTTGTTTAAACTGTGATTTGTATTTGTTCGTTCAGGTGCATGAGGACGCGAACTTCCTGAAGGAGAGCTCGGTTCAGCGTTAATGTCCGTGCGACGCGGCTCTCTGCGTGCACCGAATACAGCGCGCGAGTAACCAGCTACTCAGTTTGGGGCTTCCCCGCGTCTTGTGTTCTGAATGCTTTAAACCTCTTTTGAATGTTTAAAGTGGCAAGTTTCTTAAAAAAAAATGTGAAAGGATAAGCTTTCGTGACGACACGCAGCAGTGCCCTGTCAACTGTCCTGAGCATCTTTTTAGTCTGGCCTCAGTCAGACGGGTGAGATCGCCGGGAAAACATCAATAAAAAGCTCGTTGTCATGATCCAGTTTATTTATACATGTAAGCTAGCCTATCATAAAGCTGTTTGTCGTGACCAGTTACTTTCACATGTAATAATAACATCCACATTGAAGTAAGCTTGTTGAGATACCACAATAAAATTTTGTTTTAAACAACAATAAACAACCAATTGGTTGTTGCACGGTTTTTTTTTTTTTTTTTTTTTTAACCAGAAAACATGTGACAGTCATTTGAACAAGAAGTAAACACAATGGAATTGTTTGGCTGAGACATTTATGAGGAACGTTGCTTTGCATACAGATGTCTACTAAATAAATAAATAAATAAATGTAATAAATGATCTTAGTAGAAAGTGCAAAGAAAAAACACGGACAGATGCCATTTCATTTAGACACTTTATTTGGTCTTAAAGTTTACATCAGGATACAATGAAACACAATGCTATGTAAATGCCTGAGAATATTGAAGTCGATTTTCACAAAATAAAACATTTTCAGTATATGTTCACTAACATATGGTCCAATACAAAATATGTCTAAATCAAAAGCCAAACACTTGCAATACAGAAACAGTTAAGGCAGTGGTATAATTGATACGGATCATTTTCCATTAACTCAGCCAAAAATGTTTTCTCATTTCCATGTTTCAAATCTCATCTGTTAGCACAATAATGAATTGCATAAGGCAAAAATAATAACAGTACAAGTGTATTTGCACTGGGAAGCTGTAAAAATTCAGCTAAAAGACAACTTTTCAAAGTGAGAGGCATGGCAACATTTCATATACAAGTAGTATTTAAAACAGCACTTTACATAAGTGGTAAAACAAAAAATAAATCAAACAGTACCATATATAAAAATAGTTATTAAGCTGCAATATGTAAACTTTTGTAAGGAATTAGAAGTTTACAGCATAGCACTTACGGATAAACATTAATTTGTTTTTTGGTAATTATGTGTGTTGTGCTTTGGCTCAGTTATGATATGTGATGAATCTTGAGCTGCATCACTGAAGCTACAGAAGAATTATACACCATACATAAAAAAATACATGCAAAGCTATCACATCACACATTATGAAAGTCAAAATTATCGACGTAAAAATATGGCGTACTAAGTCACAACTACCGAAAAAAATTTGTATTTTTTTTCTCAGTAATAAGACTTGGTCAGTGCTTCTTAAAGCTTAATTTCTATTCATTTATCTCAATTTTGACAATAAATTTAAATTTTTTACCCTCATAGTTTCATGATGTAACAAAGCATGATTTTTTTTAAAAATGGGAAAAGGAGAAATGAGCCTAAATATTGAGCCCTTGGTACACAGGTGATCCTTTAATCAGTGCGAACTGACACTTATGACATCAAAACATCAAATGCTCCTAAAAATAAATAGAACCCTGTCAAATAAATAACAAATGAAAGACAAAAAAAAAAAGGTTCATGAACAGGTAGGTATTTAGTGTCACACTGATTGGGTGTTTTTGACTCAGCAATGGGGCTATTTAAAGGCAAGAAATCAGCTTAGTACTGTGGCAATATTAGCAACATCAACATTGATTAGTGAAACCTTGTCAATGAACCGCAAATGTGCATGGTATATTACAATAATTTTAAAAAATGGTTTGAAAATTTTGGGATTCTGCTTGAATTAGCCTGAAATCATACATGACCAAGTCACTGCGACTGGCTAGGTAGCCCTAAGTGTGTAGTAACACGTCACTGCGGCACGCAACAATGAAAGCTTTAACTTCCGCTCTCTGATCCTCTGTGTTAAGAAGAGAAAGCTCATGCGAGTTTGCTGCCGGAGCACCAAGCCTGCACAATCTGTGTCATTCACCTGCTTTAGCTGCTTCATCACTGATCATCAGCAGGGTACTGATTTCATAAACGTGGGCCAAGGCTCCATCCTTACGAGTGTCTGAACCCACGCCGTGTTCACGGCTGACCTTAAGGGCAGCTTGGGATCTTTCTTCTAAAGATAATTACAATGAAAAGTAAAGACGTACTGTTATAGAGTACAAAACCAGGATCCAAAGCCATGATTTCTCAACACTGTCTGGTCCTGGTTTCTTCTTGGTTTTCTTGATCAGTGGTTTTTGATTTTCCTTTTTTCTGTGTGATTTGGTTCTGGGCAACAAAAAATTCTGAGTAGAAAAACAAACATTACTGCACTGTGACGAAGACAACAGATCCATATCATTTATATACAGCAGCTTTTAAGACTGAAACATCATCAATACAGGGCCATCTACCATTATAGATTTTAATTCATAGAGCTTCATTTAGATTAAAAAACAGCTAGTTTCAACTCACCATTGACGATCAGCTCTACAGTCTTCTGTAATCTGAGGGTGTGATGAGACAGATGTATTTTCCCTGCATCAGCGTGAGTGAGATCAGTGAGTTCTGATGGAGAAGTTTCTCTTCGTTCATACCCTTCAGGGAAAGTTTTTGGTTCTGTTCTTGTATCGTGGGTCCTGTTGTCTCTATTGAATTACTGCGTGGAATTAAATCACACACATTTTTGTCTTGCCATTGTGTCTCCAGCTCCCATCAACCTCTTGAAGTTTTAAGATCATGTTTCAGCTGAAGAACCGGGCAGGACAACAGAACCACCGATGAAACCCTCTACTGTGACATCCAGAGACACTGATGAAGAGACTTTAGAAAAGAAAGCCTGTGGCATGAATTTATCACATAAGTGCAGTCAGTGATTTCTTGTAGAAATATCATGGATAAATGCAATCAAAATCATAAACAAATATTTTGAGAAATATTTGCTATCTCTGTCTGTCTGCTGTGAGTCTCAAAAAAAAATAATAATAACTATATATTGGTTTGTACATAGTCTATATGACTGATCCGTCCCAAGACACCACCACACTCTCTCATGCAGCCAATCAGCCAATAATTGGGTGTTTATATTCATGATAGGAAGAGAGAGAATATGAATAGCATGAGATTTGTAGAACAGATGATCTGAGACTTTACCAAAGAGCAAAAACGTCAGATGGAATATCACTGTGAAAGAGAGATTATGATCAGAGCAAAAGCTGAACATGTTAATATTGGTAAAATCTTTCCAGCATTGGAGAAGGCACTGAGTTGGGAAGGGCGGATGTGGAGGTTGCCTTTGTCTTCTGCAATGACAGGAGGCGTATATACTGGTTTTGCTTTGTTTCCCGGTTCACGTTCATTTCATTATATGAATGGCTCCCTCTCCGTCCTCTGCATCTTGTGTTTGGCGTCTCTAATAGTAAGAAATCTTCAGGCTGGTTCATTCAAGTCAAGTCTATTTATTTGTATAGCATCCACAATACACATCGTTTCAAAGCAGCTTTGTGGTAAATCTATGTTTGTGCTGCATAGCATGTTCATGAATTTAGGGGCACTATAGAAGGGAGGGTTGTGTTTGAGATGCAATTACTGTACAATTATCAGCAGTGTTTCTCACAAATCACCTGCACCTTTAAGTGTGTTGTTCAGAAGCTTACCTTTATTTAACAGCACTGCAAATATATATGTGTATACACAGATGAAGCTGCAACTATAGAAACAGAAAGAAACAAGATCCTGTTAAATACTGTGACTCGACTGGGTTTTATTTCCACATAACGCAAACGCGATGAGATAGTACAAAGATAACACTCCAGACAGCAATGCTAACTGCTAATGCTCATGGAAAATTACTAAATAAAAGGTAGTATTCCCATACAGGATAAACCTGAATAATCAGATTAATCAACCACTTCATGTCTAAGGTGTTAATGGTGCTAAAGGTTCTAACAAAAAAAAAATTTAAACTAAAAGGTTCCCTTTAATTCGTTTCAATTAAGCATCAACAAAACCACAACCCCACAACAGAAACACAACCAAAACAGGAAGACGTGTTTGTCCACATAGCGTTCTGAACTCATCGAACATACCTGATCATCATGGTGCACTAATATTATTAATATATTTTTATTTTAATATATTGCATTTAAATATGTCTTAAAACTAAGATTAAATACTCTTTTGTTTTCAGTATCAAACACGCTTCCGCATCAGTATGCCATGCGTGCTACGGATGACATCAGACGTAAGTGACGTCAACAGTAACCACGTGAACGATATGAAACGCACACCAGAAACTTGTTAAACGTATTAAGATTTTCTTCAGTATATTCAAGACACCGGCGACAGAAGGTGACTTTCCCAAGCTTTTCATCACATGTAGCCAACTCCTGATCTTTGACTCAGTCTTCACTATTAGTATAATACTGAACAAGTCTCTGCTGTCCGTCACTGTGTCTCCAGTCATATCTCTGTCATGTCTGGACTTCAGTTCTTCAAAAGATTAGTTTTTTTAGTTCCTTCATTGTTAGACTACAAAATATTGTGCCAGTTTCACTGTAAAATTATGGACCCTTTTCAGAGACTGTCTTGATGTGTTTCCACAGTTATTAGCATTGTATAGCGAAGTTTTTATATTATTTTATTTTTTTTATGTACATTTACTTTATGCACACTACTCTGTGTTATATTACTTAGGATTTAAAACTTCAGGTGGGTTTTATACACAACAGCTGAGGAAATGATGGCAAATTTGACATTTTTTCTCTCTTCTGACCAACATATTCGATCTCCTGGCTCCATTAGATCTTAGATGGATAGATCTTTTCAACAGGTAGCTATAGCACCCTTATATGCAATATATGTGTTGGGGAGTAGATAGTTATGTAACTAAATTATATAATTTAATTAAAAATAAATGTAATTGTAATCAGTCACAGGTTACTGAGAAAAAAAAATGTGTAGTTAAATTACAGTTACTTATGAAAATGTTAACAATGTACAAAGGGGTTACATCGGATTTTTTTCTTCTTCTTCTTTTCACACAACTCCCCACATACAGATTTAATTGATTTTCTTTGATAAATTGGCAGTGACTGCTCTAAAATATGAGATACAGAATAGGACACATGCTTTTTCAAAAATTGTTTTATTTCCTATATGGGTTTATGTATATACTTCATTTTTTTAAGATTACTTTTTGTTTGTTTGTTTTTTGTTTGTTTGTTTGTTTCCCAAGGCATTGTTAGATGCCAGTGTTTCCTGACATAACTATGCAGTGATTTGATTTCAAAAACAGTGTCGCTACTAACTAGTTTGATTTTTGTTATGGTTTTAAATCTGTATTTAACCTCAGAATGATCTCAAAGTAAGTCTGATTTTTTTTGGTGGCTGTGCTTTAAAATGACAAGGTCTTTAAAGTTTTCGAAAGGGACAGTAGGCTAATCAGTGTTGAGTGCTACTGTAAGGTTACCCCTGCCTGATTTACATGTTTGAAAAGATTAACAGTTTGAAACCATTATTTAGAAAAGTAATCAAAAAATAATATCAAATGCAATCAGCTACAATAATTTAAAAAAGTAATTGAAATAATTAAACTACATTTTAAATAGAGAACCTGTAATCTGTAACCTATTATATTTCCAAAGTAACCTTCCCAACACTGCTTATATGTTTTCATATTAGTGAAAGGAAAAGGATGAAACAACATAAAGAGTAAATTTAATCAGTAACTTACATGAGTGTGAAAGTGAAGCTTCCTTTCGTAAACTTCTCTGGGAAATGTTGTATTTTTGGATCCTTAAGTGAATCATTTCTCTTGATGATGTTTTATCTCTGGGAAATGTTGTATTTTTGGATCTTATCTTGTTTTATCTTCAGTTTTTTGCTAAGTGTAAGAGTAGGACAAGATCGCAGAGCATCCAGTAACATCCTCATTCATGAGCTGCAGAGAAACCAAAAGACAGTGAACTGAAAACCTGGATTTTCCATTAAATGCCTTTCAAAATTATCTTGAGCTTATTATCAACTCAAACAGACATGCTATAGATAGCCTACCTGCACTGAAGTTTATTATTATTATTATTATTTTTTATTTTATTTTTTGGTTTCCATATCTGGTCTCAGTGGAGAAAGATCTGTCTCGTAGTTTCCTCTCTCTCGTCTTCCTCCTGACAGACTGAAGAAGTGCTGTGAAGACACTGTGATATACTCTGTATTCTCTGTAATCTGATGGGAGGAGAGATTTCAGTGGTTAGTTGTCAGATGGGCGGGTGAGAGAGATCATGTGTTTATTGAGGAAGATTTGTTTGAGGTTTAGTTTGTTTTTATTCTCTGTAAGATTATCAAAATGTAAATAATAGTATTACCACACTCAGACAGTTATCAGTTTACAGTATCTCTGATCTGAACTCCCTCTAAGAATGAACAAAATATTAATAATAATAGTATTACACACAGATAAAAGTTATTTTTTTATATTGTATGAGCTGACTTCAGTTTGTCACTGTAAAAAACAAGAAGAATGCAGAGCTACCAGTTATACATACCCTCATTTGTGACATACAGTCACTTTTTCATGAACTTGTCTTTCAAATGATTTTCATCAATGAAAACAAACAGCTGACAACAAGAGTTTTTTGTTTATTTTTATATATTTTCTCAATTCAGCAAGATCTGTCTCATATATACTCTCTCTTTCAATTTTATTCTGACAAACTGTTTAAGTGCTGTCAAGCGACTGTAATATTTTCAGTCTGATGAGAGGAGAGACTCAGGATGATATCAGACCAGAACTGACTGAGTGAGTTTGTGAGTGAGTGAGTGAGTGATTGAGTGAGTGGGCTGGTATGATGTGAACACACTTTATCGTCAATGTAAGAATGAAAAGAATGCAGAGATTCAAGTTACATCCTCATTCATGCAGAGGAATTAGAAGTACAGTCTTCTTCTTAAAGAGATAGAGAAGTCCCTAACATAGAGCCTTGTCCTTTCAAACGTTACTTTTATGTAAGCAAACGGGTGGCGGTTGGTTATGTTGCCTGTTTGTTTTCATTCAGTTTGATTCTTCAGAACTCTATTGTTTTTGTATTATATAGACTGATTTGGGACAGTTTATGCTTATATACTGTGTGTGTGTGTGTGTGTGAGGTGAGCGTGTGTGTGTGTGTGAACATCCCAAACCTGAGTGCAGGCACCAAGATAACCTGCAGGGTGAACATCCCACTTTCTTTACCAGGATGTTTGTCATACACACTGCCACAAGTAAAAGGAGCCCAGCCCTGTGTGTCATTAATGTCCTCATAGCAAAGATATTTTTGGGTTTCCTTTGCAGCCCTTAAAGAGTTTCAATGCACTGGCTCAAGAACTCAACTACAGCTTTTTGCTTTTTGTTTTTTACACAGTTTAAGATTCTTGCAAGCTTGACTTGTTTTATGATCACTGAAACTTTACACAGTTTAAGATTCTTGCAAGCAAACGTTAAGTTGCATGTCTATGTGGCCAAACCAAAGTAAAAACATATTTTGTGGATGAGATACTTCAGTTTACTCTGCTGCCTCCAAGAGGCTGTAAATGATAGTTGTTCCACATCTAAACTGAGTAAATACTTAATAGAGATACTGTTCAAAATTAACTTTAAAATTAACTGTATATTCTACAAATCTTTTATATGATGGGATTTGAGTCAGTTATGAGAAAACATCAGTAAACATATAACATTAGAAAGATCCAAACAACTCAGTTTTCCACTTTTGCACAAACACGATACAGAAGAACATAATGATCGGCTCAATCCTTAAACTATAGCAAGATATTCATTCTCATTCTGTTATACAGAAGATAAAACAAGCTAATAAAACTAAAATTCAGCTCAAAGTAACTATTTTTAACCTAAGGCAAGTATATGCATATATACCACGTTTTCATACACAATGGTAATTACAAAGAATTGTGAGACAGGTTATGTAGTAAATTATACTTTTATTACATACAATCTTGCATTCATTGTGTCTCCAGCTCATTATCAGTGAATGTCTTGAAATTTAGGATCATGTTCAGTGGAACAACATGACTGAAAACAAAAAAACAACAATAGCATTATTTAACATTAAGCATTGTTCTTCAAAGAAATTCATTGCATGCAAATCAGAGTATTTTGCATTGTATGTATTAAATCACTGATGTATTGTGTTTCTGTATTAAATAGACATAATGGCATTGAAGCCTGTTCTCAGAGTGATCAGACTGGTTGTTAAATACATAGACACGTATCATTTAGTTTTTGCAGTGGAATGTCAGCTGATGCCATTGTTTGATGTTTCACATTCACCAAGGAGTCCCCCAGTGCATCCAAAGTGCCCAACACCATATCTGTAGCACATTTCTGGTCTTTGTTTTTTTTTTTCACTCACCATATTACAAGTCTAACTATATAGTCTAACTATAACCAAATGCTGTTATTTTGCACCATCATGCTGATAAGATTTATTCTGCAATCCTGTGCTTAAAACGCTGCGAAGGCACTCTTTACAACATCCTTTTGTTTGTTTGTAACAAACATGAAAACGTCTCGAGTTACTCATGCAAGCATGGTTCCCGGGAGAGGGAACAAGACTTGGCGCCCCCTAGGGGGCAAACTGGGGAATGAAATCCAACCACGCTGTGCCGAGGCGCATGCCTGTCCACCTGGTGGGGAGCACCAAGGAAGTGAAAGGTATACACCAAGCCTTTTCCTCGGAAAGGGCCCATGCCACTGCACCACAGGGGCCGCTCAAAACAACTTGGCCAGAAATGGGGAACCCGATTAGATCATATAGTCAACTGCAAGCGGGGCGGCAGATCCTTCTCCTATTTAGCGCCCAAAACTACTGGAATAACCTACCTAACATTGTTCGGGAGGCAAACACACTCTTGCATGTTTAAATCTAGATTAAAGACCCATCTCTTTAACCTGGCTTACACATAACATACTAATACACTTCTAATATCCAAATCCGTTAAAGGATTTTTAGGCTGCATTAATTAGGTTAAACCTGAACCGGAAACACCTTCCCATAACACCCGATGTACTACTTGCTACATCGTTAGAAGACAAGAATGGCATCTACGCTCATATTAGTCTGTTTCTCTCCTTATTCCGAGGTCACCGTGGCCACCAGATCCAGTCTGTATCCAAAGTCAGAGGGTCACTGCAGTCACGTAGGATCCAGGACGTATCCAGCCCAGAATGGTGGATTAGCACCTAGAAAAGGACCTCTACAGCCCTGAAAGACAGCGGAGACCAGGACTAGAGCCCCAGAGACAGATCCCCTGTAAAGACCCTTGTCTCAGACGACCACCGGGACAAGACCCACCAGGAACAGATGATTCTTCTGCACAACCCTGACGTTTTGCTGCAGCCTGGAATTGAAAACTGCTGGTTTAGTCTTGGTCAGAGGAGAACTGGCCCCCACAACTGAGCCTGGTTTCTCCCAAGGTCATTTTTTTTTTCTCCATTCTCTCACTGATGGAGTTGTAGTTTTGGTTCCTTGCCGCTGTCGCCTCTGGCTTGCTTAGTTGGGGACACTTCATTTACAGCGATATCGTTGACTTGATTGCAAATTATTGCCACAGATACCATTTAAACTGAACTGAGCTGCATGATGACATCACTGAATTCAATGATGAACTGCCTTTAACGGGTCATTTTGTATATTGACACACTGTTTTTCCTAATTAATGTGGGTTCATGTTGCTTTGACGCAATCTTTTTTTGTTTAAAGCGCTATATAAATAACGATGACTTGACTTGACTTGACTACTGCTCTCACTCTTCAAGTGAATGCAAGAGCGAGGTGCAGGCGTTTATTGGCATTGCACGCGGTGTCGCGGTCTCGACGGAGCGAGAAAAAAGATCTTCTTTAATGCAGACAGCCACACTTAGAGTGTGCGGTGGCCAGTTCCCCTGCGTGATTCAGCATTTTTCCCGGAAAGTGCATGAGGAGCTCACAAGATCATGGAAGGTACCGCTTTTACAGTGCCCAAAACAAGTCTTGTAGATCAGAGTCACCACTCCGCTCTCACCCACCGTCGATGGTGGGGTCCGCTTTGGGGAACGCGGCCCCAACATGCCCTTTAGTGGGGCGGCGGTCTGTGGCCATGCAATTGTGTCCAACAGCCACTCCCACTCTGCGGCAGGGTGACCTGTGGACATGTTTTCCCTCACGGGCCTGTAGGTAAGTTTCATCAGGCTTACCTGGCAGTGCTTACAGAGCTTGTGGGGATGTGGCCTTCTGCCCTCCACGGCCAGACTGAGGCAATTAAACACTTCATGCGCTGGAGGAACCTGCTGCTTCCACCCAGGCCACAGCTCCTCAGCCTGCATGTCACCGTGTATGACCCCCTTGTGGCTGCCTCCTCTTCCCATGGCCCACAAGCAGCAGCCTTTACACCAGTCTAGCATCATGGAGCCGGTTGCAGGCAAGGACGCCCAGCCTGTTCCAGGCCCCCGCCACACCTGGCGGCAAGAGCAAGTGCAAGAGGACCTGAGAAAGGTGACCCGGAGACTGCACCACTCCCTCCAGCAGAGAAGGGCTGGGTGGAGAATCCTTTGTTCCCTTTCAGTTGGTCACATTCAACATGTATGTCAGACAGAGACTGACGAATGGGGTCTCGCCCCGAGAGCCCAATGACCTTCGAGTGGTAACAAAATGCCCAATGGTTCACAGTGTACCTTGGTCTGCGGGATTTGCATCACGAGCTCCGCCCCGCTGTGTGGGTATATAAGGAGCAGTGCAAGCAACTCGCATTCAAGCTTTTGCCGAGCACATCTTCTGCTGGTTTCACCGGAGTGCTTTTAAAGCGAGTCAGCTGGTGTTGGTGTGACGGCGCGATTCAGCAGTTCGTCAAGAGCTTCCTGCCTTCATCTCCCGCGTCCTCTGAGCACTTCAGCACCTCTGAAAAGAGCTTTCTAAAGAGTTTTAGGGTTGTGTTTGCATCTTTTTTAAAGATGTCTTCCGGCCGTGTGTTTCTGTGGTGCGGTGGATATATGGCTCCTCGTGACGGCCACGATCACTGGTGGCACGTGTCTGGGCTTTCAGCACGCTTGAGACTTGGAGACTGCGTTCGTGGATGACTTCATGTTCTCATTGCGGGGACATGACTATTCTCAGGCATTAAGATCGAGACTTGATTACATTAACGGTATAGAGTCCCCTCTGCCATACCCCAATCTAGTTCCTCTTCTCATAAGAGGGCTACTTTGGCTGGTGGCCAGGCTGATCTGAGGGTTACCATGTGGGCTTCCCCTCCCAAACGCTGCAGCCAGTTGAGTTTCCAGAATGAGTTTGCGGGACCCTCTCATCAGGTTCCTGGCATCTCATTCGGGGGCTGGCAAAAGGAAGGGACAAAATGTCGATTGCCGCATCACAAGACGGGCTTGAGTCCTCGGGATATGAGGATTCGGCTGCATTGCCTCCCTTTGGGAGTGCCAGCGTTGCCCGAGTCCTGATCCCAAGCTGAAGGCCGTGCTTTCCCAGGCAGCTGAGAGTATCGGGCTCGAGGTGGAATCGTCAACCCTGCCCCAAACGCTCGAGGCTGGGACGACTGGTTTCCTGGGGGCGGCTCGTGCTCGCCAGCTTGCTTTCTTTCTTCCCGGAGGTGCACCAGGAAGTGACCAGTTCACGGAAGGCACCTTTCACTGACCGAAACCGTTCTGGTGCTTCCTCCGCCTTCACTGCCCTCGATGGCGGAGCAGCCAACGGGGTATGCTGGGATACCCCCAGTGGAGCATACTGTTGTGATGCAATTGTGTCCCTCAGAGTGCCTCCACATGGTGTGGTGGTCCCAAGCTTCCCTCCAAAGCCTGTAAGTTCTCATCCATGCTTGTGGCCAAGGCTTACAGAGCTGTGGGCCAGGCCCGCTTCTCCCCTGCACACCATGGCCACCCTTCAGGTCTACCATGGCCAAGGTGCTCAAAGAGCTGCACGGGGGCAGTTGCTGACCCAGAGGTTTTGCAGGAGGCGTGCATTGCTACCGACCTTGCTCTCCAGGCGACGACGGTTCACTGCGCGCTCCTTGTGTCAGGTGATGTCAACTTTGGTGGTCACAGGAGCGCCACATATGGCTAAACCTGGCAGACATGAGGGAGTCTGATCGGACTCAGCTCCTCAACTCCCCGGTCTCCCAGGCTGTCCTCTTCAGGCGACCGCGTACTTTCGTGGAACAATTTTGCCCAGCAGTTCTCTGCCTCCGCAGAAGCAGTCTGAGGCCATCAAAGCATATTCTGCCCTGGCTGGCACCGCTGCTGATGCCTCCACACTGCCGGCTCAGCCACCTCAGCCTGCTCATCGCTGAGGGCGGCCCCTCTGTGGTCTCCTCCACTCCCACCTGGCACAGCAGCAGCCTCCACCCCAGCCGCAGCTAGGAGATGGCCCGCAGACCAAGGGCGGCGCAGCCCCATCTCTGCCCCAATCCTGCTAAGTGTCAGGCCAAGCGGCGTCCCTGAGACGGGCGACCTGGAGTTGGGGATTTTTTCAGCTCTTCAGGAGATGGTAGCAGGGACCACTTCCTTCTCCCAGAGAAGGGCCGGGGAAAAATCTTTGTTCTTCTTTTCATTTTGTTCCGCCACTGGCCCCACGGAACCCAAACCTTCATTGGAAAGAGTTGTTTCATCTACCTCCGGGTCTCAAGAGGCCACGGACGACAGTTTGCGAACGTGCTTCCTCAGCACACTCTCATTTCCCACTCTGCCCTTGCCAGGTTTCCAAGCAGAGCCGGCTCGAGAACGCATTGCCTTCTCACACGACCTCTTTGCCCACTCAGATCAGGAATGAGAGTGCCCACCCCTCTGCCCCACCATCTAATGGGATACTATGCCTCCCATAACGGGGCTGTCTGTTCTGACTAGCGTGCCCGCACTGTGGAGTACGCCATCAGAACGTTTCCCTTGACCGCCGCTCGGAGTTGGTTTTTGGCCAACCTGGACTTAGAGCTCCACCAACCCGCCCACTGGTCTCATCCAAATGATCATTACTCGCGGCTACAATGATTCAGTTTGCCCGGGCCGTCCCGCCAGGTTTTAGGGTGTTTGCAGGACGATGGTGCGGCAAGGATGCTCCTGTCATGGTGCGCGAGGTTGCGAGCCTGCTGGCAAAGGGTCGCAATAGAGCTTGGTCCCTCCAGCCGACACTGAAGTTCGGCTTCTAGGGGGCAGCCCTACTTCATAGTACCCAAGATCGCAAACAGGTGGGTTACGGCAAAATCCTGGACTTGCAACTCACTGGCAGCAGTGAGTTGCCCAAGAGCACCCCTCCTGCCCATTCGTGGATCCAGGGTAAGGGCTTTCTGTAGTGCATTCGAGTCCCCGCTTTCATGCTGTCACACGCCGGGCTGTGTTTTCACCCACACACAAAGTAATCAGATGAGTGTTACACGTGTACACCCCAGACTCCGCCTTCTGCCCCCTGTGTTCCATCACGCTGCCCGCCACCGCGGGAGGTACGTCAGTGGGGTCTCCATAGGTTCCTTCTGGCAAGGTCTCTCGGGAGCCTGGTTAGCACTCCCCTGTCTGTCTCAGTGCTCTCCTGCGGACCATCAGACTCGGCTACGTGATTCAGTTCACCCTCGGGGTGTCCGCCCAAATTCAGGGGCATCCAGTTACTTAAATCAATGGCTGTTGATGCCCACTGTCTTTGCGTGCAGAGTGATGTGAAATCGCATTCCTGCTGGCAAAGGATGCCCTTTGCGGACTGAGAGACCGGTCCCTCCTAGACGATATTATGACGTAGGGGTTTTACAGCGCCTCTTACTTCATTGACTGCCATAGGAAAAAAGTGGTGTGGGCTTATGGACTGATCCTGTGAAATCTGCGCGAGGTTCTGAATACCGTTGCACTTCACAGGCTGCCCGTTCAAGATGTTGATGCAGAAATCGCATTTTCGAGTGTCATCCGTCCCCAATTGGTTTTGCAAAGTGATTGGTTGACCTGACATTCAGGAGAGGAATTGACCCCCAGGCGGTTCAGCTGATCTGGGGGCGACCCGTTCATGTTGCTCAGGTATTAGGGACAGGTTAGCATCATCCAGAAACCACCCTCTGCACCACGACGTTGGGGGGGGGCGGGGAGAGCCATTAACCCCAGGCAGGTTATTCAGCTGAGATCTGGGTTTGAGAGGTTCGGGAGTTGCTCAGGTAGCACACGTGTTTGCAGGAGTTGCAGAGCATCTCCAGAAACCACCCACTCTGCCAGTTGTTTTATACATACCTTAACAACACTCGGCACGTCCACGGACGCACTGGCACCACAGTGGGCCCACATCGGGGCCTGCGCAAATATGTGTCTCTCAAAGTGAGCATGCTTGCACAGACACTGTGCAAGATAAAGGAGGACGAGGAGCAGGTCTTTGTTAGTGGCTCCATATTGGCCCAATAGGACCTGGTTCCCGGAACTCATGCTCCTCGCGACAGCCCCATCCCTGGCTGATTTTCTGAAGAGAGGGATCTGCTTTCTCAGAGACAGGGTACCCCTCTGGCACCCACGTCCAGACCTGTGGAAACTCCATGTGTGGTCCCTAGATGGGACGCTGAGGTTCGAAGTGACCTACCCCAGGAGGTAGCTCTCACTATAGCTTCAGCGCATGCTCCGTCCACGAAACAGGCCTATGTACTAAATAGGAACCTGTTCCTCGAATGGTGTTCCTCCCACCAGGAGGAACCCCGGAGATGTTCGATCAGAGCCATGCTTTCCTTCTTGCAGCAAGGGTTGGAGTGTAGGCTGTACCCCTCCACCCTTAAGGTTTACGTTACTGACCCCGAGGAGAAGGGCAGACCCAGCCCTAGCTTTTCTCTGTCCTGTACACTCACTGCACAGTACGTTAATAGAACTCTGAGTTTTAGGACCTCAGAATAGCTCTTTGTCTGTTACAGTGGACTGTAGAAGGGGAAAGCTGTCTCCAAGCAGGAGAAGCACAAGATGTGCCCTGCCCGCTCACTCCACCATGGGGTGTGTCGCATCATCCTGGGCACTGGCTTGTGGTGCCTCGCTAGCAGATATTCATAGAGCTGTGTGCTGGGAGACTCCTAACTCATTCGCTAGGTTCTACAGCCTGAGTGAAACTGGTTTCCTCTTGTGTTCTCACTCAAACGGGTAGTGGCAGTGAGAGGCCCCAGATCAGAGTCAGCTTGTGGTGTGCTGGACGCCTAGTTCTCCAGAGAGTCCCCTGACCGTGCAGACCCTGTCAAGTCCTCCAGCACTGCGGTGGCCAGACGTGGCAGAGCGTCCGGCATCAGGCCTTTCAGCCAAGGAATTCCTGAAATCTGGTGTGAGGATAGTGCCCATATAAGTGTGACCCGGTTGGGATCCCATGTGTGTATTTCCACGGGTTACAATTATTAAGGCCATGTTACCCCTGGCAGACCATGTTCTGTCATCTCTTTAAGGATGCAGCCATGAGCCATCTCAGAGACTTCAATGGGGCAGTTGGGCAACTCTGGGTTACTCAACGTGAGTAAATGTCACTTAACCCCCTTCCAAAATGGAGGGGCATGCTTTCCCAGTGTGATGCCAAGTCCTGCTGTTGGGTTTCGAGGAAACAGCTGTCGATGTGCATTGCCTTGTTTAGTTTACACTCGAAGTGGAATGGTCTCTCTGGCAAGATCTCAATTCGTCGGTCATCCCCGATGTAATGTCTCCATTCCCTCCTTCACGAGGGGAACGAGGGTTACATACATAACCGATACATTTTATATATAAGGCTATATAAAAATATGGGGATCTTTTTTTTTAAATCCATTTCTTTTATGCTGGTATTAATGTTACTAGAATTCCGGAATGGAGAAACCGTGTTTATTCATTTAGCCCAGCTTCCAAAAAATTACACTTCCAAATATGCACTTGTTTTGTAATTTATTAAATGTACCATCAAGCAATAAAATGAACCAAAAGTTCTAGAGTTTGATGCCTTTATTCTTTATTTTTCTGTTCTCGTGACAGCTGTATGAGACATGCAAAGGCAATTGTGCCTATAGGCTCATTAATGTCAATAACACATGTATCCACTAACACATATGAATACTTGGTATATGTAATTCCATGTTTACTGCACCATTGGCCATATGTTAAAATGTGAATCAATGAATCTACTATGACAATGAATCATTAGTAGAAGTTCATGTCAGCTAAAGTTTGTTCTGTGTTTGGATATATTTTTTCTGTTCCACTGATGTGCTGTCTGTGATTAAACCTTGAACGGAAATGACACAGCCTCTTACCTCATTTTCTGTGGTCTTTGGAAGTGTGGAGAACAGATAGTAAGTGTTTGTGTTCTCACACAAGTGTAGTTTTGATAATGCAATGAGTTAGTGTTCAGTGATGCATCGAGTTTGATTGTGCTGAGAGCATTCTGTCATGCCTGACCAAATGTATGTGTTCGACTACTGGTGTCTGAAGACAGAGAAGTTAATAAGTAAACAGATACGATAAGTTTATGTTACTCCCTGTGTCGGTGTGTGATCCTTATCAAACGTAACATTTGGAGACAAGGATGGCTGATATCGCGCACTACCACCTCCTGCTCCTTTCCTTGCTCTACCCCCGGCGAGCCTCCGATTCCCTGGTCTCGCTGGTTACAGTCCTTTGAGACTTTCATTTTGGCAAGTGGGGCTGACTGACGTGAGTGCAGCACGTAAAAAAAGCACTGTTACAGCATTGCTTGGGGAGCTGAGGGTCAGCGCGTGCTGGGAGCGCTTGAGTCGGACCACCACAAGCGATTATGACACAGCCGTGGAAACTTCTGACCGCACACTTTGCAGCCCCACAGAGCGCTCTCTTGCGACGTTTTCTGTTCCGCCAAAGACACCAGCTTCCCGGTGAGGTCCGTGCAAACAGTACATAGCCAACTTGCGGGGATTGGCCAGCACATGCAAGTTCGGTGCATTGCAGGACGAAATGATTCGCGACCAGTTAATTGAACATACCAACGATGCAAAAGTGCGTGAAACTCTGCTGTTAGAAACCGGATGATTTATCACTGTCTCGGGCAATCACACGATTGCATTAAGAATAGAGAGTGCAGCCGCATGTGCGTCGGCTCTGACCAAACAGCAAACAATCGCGGACTACTCAGCCCCCTCCCCCCTGCCATCATCGACGTTACAACCCAGCCAGAACAACACATTGGCGGCAGCAGACTCCTCTGCAGTTATGCTACTGAGGTGCCAGCAGCGGTCTCGGCCACGCCCACAAGCACAAGCATCAAGGCCCTGTGATAACTGTGGATCTCTCATCTCATCTGTCTAGAGCACAGAACTGCCCAGCCCGTGGCCAAATATGCCGCAACTGTGGTAAACGCAATCATTTTGCTTCAGTCTGCCGCTATGCCCCAGCTGTGCCAGACCAAACACCCACTATCATTCACAATGTCTACTATGGGCCAGTCTCATTTAAAGCCTGTTCAGTGCGCCTAAATGATGTGTGTATCCCACTGCTTTTGGACACTGGTGCCAGTGTGTCTCTCCTGAATATGCACACATACAGCACTTTTTTCGGTGCACTGCCACTTTCGGCACCTTCTGCTTCACTCTGTGGATATGGCGACTCAAAGATTGACTTAGTGGGGTTCCCTGTGCAAGTGACTGTTGGGTATGGCAACAAGATGGTGCCCAGCTTTACCTTCCACGTTGCCCGTCGCGGGGCCAACCTGATGGGTCTGGATTTGTTCTCGGCTCTGAGGGATTTTTCTCTTGTCGACATGAATGGGGAGCTGCGATCCTGACAGTCTCCACGCCCTGGCAGGAAAAGTGGCCATCCCTGTTTGACGGCTTGGGCTGCCTTACTGCTTTTGCCCATCAACCCCTCCTGAAGCTTTCCATTAAACCAGTCATCCAACCACTCCGACGCATTCCCTTGGCTCTCCGTGATGGTGTCTCTGTCGGCTGAGCTTAAGCAGCTGCTGGATGTTGGCATTATTGAACCAGTGGATGCATCCCCCTGGGTCTCAAACCTGGGTGGTAGCTAAGAAGAAATCAGGGGCCCTACGGTGTGTGTCGACCTGCGAGCGGTGAATAAGGGCAGTGATCCCCAGGCAGGTTCCCTCTGCCTACCACAGAAGAGCGCATTGCTCAGTTTCATGGCTCAACCGTGTTCTCTAAACTGGATCTCAGACAGAGCTACCTACAAGTGCCTCTCCACCCGGACAGCAGAAACCTCACAGCCTTTGTGACACATGCAGGTGTGTTTCGCTACACACGTATGCCGTTCGGACTCAGCTCCGCTAGCCCCCCAGCTGTTTCCAAAAAATCATGGTGTCGGTGTTGGCTGGTATACCGGGGGTGGCCATTTACCTGGATGATGTGGTTATCCATGGGCCCACCCCAGAGAGTCATGATGAACGCCTCAGCAGAGTCTTTGCAGCCCTGGCTAAACACAAACTAACCCTCAATGCGGAAAAATGTGTTTTCTCTGCACCGTCTATTGAATATGTGGGATTTCGGCTGTCGGCAGATGGCGTCACACCACTTCAATCAAATGTAGATGCCATACTGGCAATTCCCGAACCCAGCTCAGCTGCGCAGGTCGCCTCCTTTTTGGGTATGACGGGCTACTACCTGAAGTTCCTCCCACATTATTCTGCTACAACCACCACTGCCCCACTATGGTGACTGCTGCGTAAGGATGAGCCATGGGTGTGGTCACAGGCATGCTCTGATGCTGATCGTGCACTCAAGTTGCAGCTCACCACACAGCCCCAGTGTTGGCTCACTTTGATATCTCCAGCCCCACCTGGGTGACCTGCGATGCATCAGCTACAGCCATAGGAGCAGTGCTGTCACAGACCCAGCAGGGTGTTGAGAAGCCCATCGCCTTTGCGTCACGAGCCCTCAATCAGACGGAGCAGCGGTACTCAGTGGGGGAACGTGAAGCATTAGCCTGCATCTGGGCCTGCGAGAGGTGGCACTTGTTTCTCTATGGCCGCGCTTTCAACCCTAAGAACAGATCACCAGGCCCTGACTGCATTACTTTCCACATCGGGGACAGCCCACCGGCCACTGAGGCTACACCGCTGGTCCGACCGTCTTCGCCAGTATAACTTTGATCTGAAGTTCACCCCAGGCAGAGACAATGTTGTGGCCCGATCTACTGTTCCCGCTCCACTCAGCCACACCCCACCACACACACCCACACCGACACAGACCAGGTGGAACGGGACATTGTCCAGATGTTACACAGACCCCTCCAGGCCGTCGTATCATTACAAGAATTGAAGGAGGCATCGGAACAGGACCCGGTCCTTTCTCAGCTCCGAGTCTATATTCTGAATGGCTGGCCTCAGGGGGTACCAGAAGGGCTGGCAGCATTTTCCAGAATAAAGCAGGAGCTGTCCTGCTGGAATGACACCTGTGTGGCACGCGGCCTCTGCACAGTCATGCCCAGCTCCCTACGTGCACGTGCCCTGGCAATGGCTCACGAGGGCCACCTGGGTATCGTGAAGTTGAAGCAAACGCTGCAGGGACCGGGTTTGGTGGCCAGGAATGGGATAAAGACATTGAGGCCCTGGTGAAAGACTGTGCTGCCTGTTTATTTAGCGGTAAGACTGGTCACCAGGCCCCCTCCACCCTTACAACCTCTTGCTTGGCCATCGCAGCCCTGGGACCCACCTGCAGCTGGACATATGTGGTGAGATACAGGGAGTTCCTCATCACCAACGCTTCCTAGTGGTTTGTCTATGACCTGCATTCGAAATGGCCTGAGCTCATTGCCACCGGCTCTGTGACCTCTCAAGTCATAATTAACTTCCTTGACTCTCTGTTTTCCCGCTGGGGCCTTCCAAACACTATCACTACTGACAATGGCCCACAGCTGATCTCAGCCGAGTTCACAACATACCTCAAAAACAAAGGTATTCATTACATTTGCACGGCATACTATCACCCCCAAGCTAATGGCGGTGTCGAACGCTTCCATCAGTCACTGAAAAAACAGTCTCAGAGGACACTTGTTCCAGGGATGGAGCTTCTTACGGGCCATCCATCACACACTGCTGCACTACAGGGCCACCCAACACTCTACGACGGGGTCTCCCCAGCTTTTCTCATGCTTGGCCGTGAGCTCCAAACTTCCCCTCGACAGGCTCAGCCCCGCACTGCCTCAGGAACCACTACCGGAAAGTCAGGGCCTCTGTCACCCGCCAGCAGAGAGGGAGGATGAAGCAGAAAATTTGATTTCTCAGCACGTGTTAAGGCCCCTGACATAACGGCCGCAGATTGGGTCAGGGTTCGCAGGCCCCACAGAGACAACAAACTCGCTTCATATTGGTCTGTTCCTCTTCAAGTTACTCATCAGTTAGGTCCAGCCACCTTCTTGCTCAGCGACGGCACACGGTGGCACGCAAGCCGTCTCCGCAAAGTGCCGCCCCCTGCACATACAGCAGGTGTCGCACCTCAAGCCACACCCCTGCTTGGCAGGACACCCCAGCACTTCAGCTGACACCTCAGACAGCCCCTGCACAGGCTCCAGACATGCCTATCAACCTGCCAGCTGAGATGTGTGCCTGCCGGTCACAGGCTGCCCAGCCTCATCCCCGTGTTTCTCCACGGCCTGTCCGCATTCGTTCTCGCCCAGGGCACTTACAGGACTTTGTGTCAACATTTCATGTTTGAAAAACCCTGTAGGAGGGGGGGAAATGTTGTGTTCTCACACAAGTGTAGTTTGATAATGCAATGAGTTAGTGTTCAGTGATGCATCGAGGTTGATTGTGCTGAGAGCATTCTGTCATGCCTGACCAATGTATGTGTTCGAACTACTGGTGTCTGAAGACAGAGAAGTTAAGTAAAAAGATACGATAAGTTTATGTTACTCCCTGTGTCGGTGTGATCCTTATCAAACGTAACAGTAAGCTCTTCAATAAAAAATCTCTTTCAAATGACTAAACTTTAAATTTGACTTTTAGACGATCAGTGAGCATGTTGGTCCCTTCATCAAACTGTTCCCTCAAAACAGGCTATATATTTTTTAATATTTCAATAATGTTTGTTACTATTATTGATATTTGTATTATTTCTTTGTATTTGTTTTTATAATAGAATACGTTTTAAATTATCCCACAGATATTTTTGAGACTAAATCAAAGTAAAAAACGTTCTTTAAATTTTAAAGTTGTCCTCTGGTGCCCTCAAGAGGCTGTACATGTAAATCTCAATGTTTTATTTAATAAGCATTAAATTATTTGTATAATAACTCTAACTCTTATAGGTGGGGTAAGGTGTACCAAAAGTGTTCCTTGTCTTCATCTATATGTAGGTTTTGACATTTACTTTGTTGGTAGACAGATAAAGGCATTTAAAATAATAGTAATAATTTTTGGAACTTTGAGACCAAACAGCAACATCTGACAACTTATTGTTATAGTGAAAAAAGGTGAAATAATCTTTGACTGTTGTAAGAATTCTGTTCTTCAGAGGTGAAAACATTTTTGCCAGTTTTAATCTACAATCTCTTGTCTTTTCCACAAAAACACTGAACAACCAATAATGTCTACACATTTTTATTCTCTTATGTTTATTATGTAAAGTCATACATTGCAACATTTTAGTTTCATTACTAATGTACGTATTTATTTTGATTGATTTATTTTTATGATTCAGTCATAAAACATATACATATATATGATATATGTATGTATTAAATCATCTCATTTTACATTTTAAAAATCATTCTACATTTTTAAAACTGTATTGTGCTTTATGTTTATAGTCATATGTTTTCTTTGTATATCATTGTTTGATGTAGGTCACGTTGGAGAGTTTACACTTCACCTCTTGAAGCAGCAAAATGGTGGCGCTATGACCTCCACCAACAGAAGCACAGTGAACCATGTTTACCAGCCAAACCTTTGTCAGAACTTCTTAGCTCTTCTCTCTTTCACTGTTACTAGACAGAGCAAATGTCTTATGTAAATTCATAAAACTTGTTAACGAGTTGATGAGATGAAACCGGACAAATTCAAATGTAAACTTGGTCATAATTATTAGAGAGAGAGAAAAAAAAACTATAACAGATTTCAATAAAAATGTATAAATAATAAATTCTTAAACTTTTAGCACCTTGTTTGACCTATTATAAGTTGTCTTAAGAGTTTGTTTATGTGACAAATGTGTTTGTTAATCTTGTAATTATGTTGCAATTTACTCTCATATTTAACTATATTATTGAAGTAATGATGAAGGTGGGGTGTTAGATGTTGGGGAAACTTGTGTGCAGTGTGGTCAAGAGCAAACTTGACTTCCTCTGCTGTTTGCTTCAGAGCTGCAGTAGATTCATCTTATGTTGTGTGGAGGGGACCATAGTTTCATCAAGCAAGAACATGAAGATCATTCAGCTTCAGCTCTGTGAGTTTATTACTGTACATGAATATATTTGCATGTTTCTTGACATAAATTGATTTGTTAAAGGTTCACAGTGGTTTTAAGTGGCTAATCTTAATTATGATGCTTTTTTTCTTATCTTATAGATGTATTAATCTGTTGTCAGTATGGTGTGGCAGATCTATTAACTGATCTGGGATCAAATGTGATCATAAACTGTGATCTTGATGAAAATGATGTTTATTGGATTTTACTGAAAACAGCAGATCCTCCAACAGTCATTCTACGATCATTCTCAACACAAACAAAATCACCTTTTTACCATAATAAAACATTCAGAAAGAAATATTCAGTGCAGTTTAAACATCGTCTGGTTATTAATAATGTGACTGCTGATGAATTAGGAGTTTATTACTGTATGAACACAGAAACACCTCTAAAACTCAGCAACAGCACCAGAATATGCTTCACTGGTGAGTTCATTTACCAAATCCATTTTGATGACCACTATAAATATTTAATCTTTTTTTATATATATAAAATTGTAATTCACTACTTCAGTTTTCAGAACACCTATAAAAACCACTGGTCGCTTTACACAGAGCTAAAAATATTAAATATATTTGCATCAGTTCTACAAAATTGCAGTCATTGTTCTCCAAAGGACTGACAGTAACAAACTGTGGACAATTTTTTTTTACAGAGTCAGTTCAAATAACTTAGTGTCTGAATCAGAAACAATGGCAGATAATCATCATAATATCTGCTCTGATGAATGGGCTTCTGGTCATTGTAGTGATCGGTGAGTTATCAAAATTATGCTCTTCTCCATACAGGCTGAAGTTAAATTCTTTATTTAGGCTTTTAACTTTTATTTTGACATTTTAGTTGACTTAAATTTTCTTAATAATTTAAGAAAGAATAATACCACCTTTAGTAAATATTGAAACTGAATCTGCTATTCTATTTTTTTTAGGACTAGTAAAGGTTTTTGTTGTTGGGAACAGAAGGTCTCCAGAACGAACACAACAACTGAACACTGACCTACAACAGACTCAAGTTACAGAACAACATCAGGACCAATTACAGGTAAAAATTCATGTTGATAATTCCTGCTGACCTTTTACTCCAGCCGTATGAGTTTGGTTGATGAAACATTAATTTTAGTACATGTACAGAGTTTATATGCTTTTCTCCATTGTTCTTTCAGTACGCTGAGGTGGATTTTTCCAAGCTGCGTAGAAATATTCGTTCCAGCCAAATCAACAGCACCTATGCTGCTCTACAGCTGCCAAAGTCATGAACACATGAGTATAATGGACTACTTATTTAGTTCAGTGTTTCTTGAAGTTCATAAGCTCTGAAATAAACCTCTAACCACAAACTGTGCGGCAGCTCTGATTAGTTTTACTTCACATTAACCAGGGGTTTTTAAACTGCAAAGGCATGCGTGGTAAAGTTCAGAGAAAAAGTAAAAGTAAAAATAAAAACTTAAAATGGACTAAATTTAAAATACCTTTTTAGTCACTGTACAAATAATTTGTATAATAAGAGTAAACAAGCGTCAGCCAAATGACAAATTTTTTATATGCTTGGGTTTTTAAAGTGCATTTTGCGTTGTGTCTGTATTGTAAATGTACTCTTTCTTCAAAACTGATGGTCAGGAAAATAATATTGACATGACTGCTTTTAATACCTTCCATTCAAAACAATAGTTTTTAATACACAAATACTGTAGTATCTGTAAAAATCTCATGCTTACTAGTGAAGGTCTGATGTAATTTGTTGCTCATATTTGTGTTCAGCCTGCTTGTCTTGTAAAAGTTGCTGCTTTGTATTAAATAAATAAATACAGTTTGTTTGTTGGTGTTTTTTTTTTTTTTTTTTTTTTTTTTTTTTTTTTTTTTTTGTGCATGTCTGTGTTTTTGTCAGAGATTCATGAATAATTAAGAGCATCTTGTTCAGTAAAAAACTATTTCAACCTCATATTAAATAATACCACTATTGATGAATTAGGACTTTATGATTGTATGAACACAGACACGCATTAAGCATACAATCAGATTCATAAGTAAATAAATAATAAACACTAAAAACTAAAAAACACAGAAAATAAAGCAAAGCTTTTTTTTTTTTTTTTTACTTTTTTTTTTTAATGGCATGGCATCGGTCACACCTCAAAATTTATTTAATTTCTATTGTAATGTTATTGATGATGATATATACTGTGATGTGATACATTAAACAGTTGGCCTTCGTTTTCAACTGAAGTACTAAACCAAAACCACAAATATGTTCTACTGCATTTGGCACTTGACAGCCAATGACAAACAGGGTCGCTCACCTTTGTCTAGACTGGAGGTTTAACCATGAACCGAGTGCAGTGTTTTTTTCAATAGCTTTATGCATTTATGTAGCTCAGTTCTCACAGTTTCTCTTAACCTCAGATGGAAACAACATCATTGCATTATGTCTGCTTTGTTTGTTTAATAGACCTACACATTCAGTCTAAATTTAGTGCTTGCCAAATGTGTTAATGCATGTAAAACTCCTCCTTGATACTGAAATGCAAATCTGAAGATCTGAACTAACAGCTGTTAACAACTGAAAGCTTCTAATTAGACAAATTTCTAAAGGTGAAACACAAAGAAATATTTTAATGATGGTCAATTAAAAACAGTCGATTCAGACTTAGAAATTCTACTTTCTGATGCAGTGGTTTACTGTTGGGAAATATTCACACCTGATTTTTAAATTGAAATATAGTATTTGTATAATTATAGTACATGTTTATTAATCATTTTATGTTTTTTTTTTTTTTAAATAATAAAAATAAAATAAAACCCCACATAGCATCCACCACAGTTCTGGATCACACTTCACAAAGTTAGTTTATTCATGGCATAATGTTTTTCAAAAGCACAATAAAATGATATTTTATAACATTTAATATTATGTATAATTAATAGTCTGAAGTATCTGAGGGTCCAATGACTTTTCTGTAACCTTCTTCATCAGTTATTGTCTGTAGAAGAGACAAGCTGCACACAGTCTGACGAGATCTGCCTCCACCGAGATGAAGAACAAAACAAAAGAGCAATGATGGGGCAGACATTAGACTAATGAACTTATATGACTCACATTTCAGTGGGTATTTGTTTGAAGCTGCTGTTTGCATATTGAGCACATCTGTATGCTGCTGTAAACTGTAACACTAACACTGGAGAGAATCTCCTAAAGTCAAGAGTGTGTTTGTTAGACTCTCTGTGGCTTCAAATCACATGAAAATGTAAAATGAAAACTCACTTATTAAGACATAAAGTTAAAAGAAAATCCAACTGATGACTGAACCAATCAAATCGTTTCAAATCTTGTGTGAGAAAACTTGCAGTTGTAAAGCTGTATGATCTTCATTCTGTAACCCAGATTTATTTCCTCTAAGCATTCACCCAGCAAACATCTCTTTCTGACTGGGAAACACCGCCGAGCTGTAAATGACACCTTAACCACACAGAATCACTAACTCACTCACAGCAGTTGTATTTATTCATTCTTTTATTGGATTAGATGAACACTGGACATGTTTATTTAAAATTATGGAAGATATCTCACTTTTATTAGATTTTATGATATCTTATAGCGTCTGTAGTGAAAGTTAACATGATATATTGGACATTTCATCTGATAGTCTTTTAGACTTTAGAGTTCCTCTACTGCCCTCTGCAGGTCATTCGTGATAGTTCATAGCGCCATAGCATATATGCCATAAATTATGGAAAATATGTTTTATGTGCTTTAACATACCTGCAGAGCAGATATTTAAACATGGTGTATTTTTATTTTACATGTGAGGTTTGAAGTGAAGTGTTGTTGTGGATTTTTTTTTTTTTTTTTTTTTTTTTTTTTTTTTTTTTTGATTTTGATTGTTATTATGATTTGTGGTGTGCGGTATGGTATTTTTGAGGAAATGTAAAAAGAAATGAGAAACTCAAATGCAATGAAGTAAATGTCACATAGATCTACTTTTCATTTTGTACGTTTTACATGTTTTACGTGCACACAATAATATTTTTTACGTGCACTTTACGTGCACACTAAATTAGAAGTGGATGTGAATACAAAACATCTTTACCCGTATTAGGGACCCCCGAATACTTTTGTTTAAAATTAGAAGTGGAGGTTTTAGACCCCCAGGGGACCTTGTGAAGATAGGAGCGTGTTGATTGTGTGTGGGTTGGGTGGTTTGTGTGCTATGTGTTGTATAGATTGTTTTTTTTTTTTTTTTTTTTTTTTTTTTTTTTTTTTCAATCACTTAAAGGAACAATATTTAATTTTCGCCACTAGAGGGCACATATTCTAAATAAACAAAGAACAGGTAGTGTAGTTTGATGACGCAGTGACTGAGTGTGGGATCATGGGAGTTGTAGTCTTCATCCCCGCAGCCGATGCATGATTTATTAATGTAGTAGATTGAAGCAGGGTGCGGCTGAAAGCCGTCGAAGTGGAACAAGGCCGCTGAATAAGCATGACATACGGTTCGATGGCAGCTGAGCTTTTATTATGCCACAGGAGACCACTTTCGCTTCTTCTGGTTGTGCATATGTGGGGAAAAAAAGCAACGCTGTTTTTATCATACTAGATACATTTAAAAGTTCTGTTATAATGCTACTGTGTGCAGTCGTCATCTGTCTAATAAAACACATAACATATTAAAGTGTCTTTAGTTTCCATATGTTTTCTACAAAACCGGAAATCGAGGGGTTATGACATCATTGGCAGGTGACACAATGACACTATGGACATGCTAGAGCCCTGCACGGGCCTCAAATTTAGGCCCTAGCCTGGGCCCTGGCCCGAGACGCTCAGGGCCCTAGCCCAGCCCATGTCTGACAGATTATCAGAATTACCTACCCAACCCGAGCCCGCATTTTTTGTCCCCTTCTCCCAAAATAGCTTATACTACTGTTTCAGCTATATAAGGTGTCCCATTGTAGCTTTCAGAAAGGATCTTTTGAGTGTACTGAGGCAAGCTCCATTACATCACCAAAGTGTGGATTCAGAAGGATTTAGGGTACAATTTGGGACAGGGCCACAGTATGGCCACTTCATAAGTCACTACTACACCACCTGTGTATCCTTGGTCACAGGTCCTCTAGAAGCTTTCCCATTCTTCTTTTCTCATGGTGCAGTTATGGAATTGAAATGTCTTTCAGATGGAAAACTTTGATCACTTTTTGGGCCATTGGCTGAAGGACAGAGGAGCAAGCAAACAAGGAAGCATCAGTTTGTGTATTGAGAAGCACCCGTTATTCATCAGGTCTATCTCGCACACACTGCAGCATCATGTTGACCAGGTTAGAGCCTGTGCTGAAATAATCATATGTTTGCCAGCCTTGGGTTGGATTGAAACTTGATGTTCCTAATCACCAGAATCCTAATCACTCTTTTCCTGCCCCTGAAAATGTTAAAAATTTTTAAATCTCTGACTGAATAAACTCTGATCGTACTTTTGAAATCCAAGCCTTGTCTATCATATTACTATTAAAGAGTGGTGTTGCTGTTGGACCAGGATGCTGTAGTAAAAAACATTGGCACAAGTGAAAACATCTCAGCAGAAAAGCCCATCCCTGTTTCTGCTGAGATACGAGTTATATTTTCATGAAGTTCTAACATTAATTTGCATGGACAGACATATTAAAACTTGTAGATCCAGCCTTATCAGACTGTAATAGATCAGATAAAGCACATAAAGACCATCTGTACATTTTGTGAATGCTCCTCTGACAACAGTCAGCAGAACTCCATAGGGTTTGGGACCAAGGAGTCGGTTCCGGTAGAAGATGGACCCCCGGGAGGAGCCAGGGAGGAGACAACGGAGGGAGGAGACAGGAGGAGCTTGGAGCAGGAGGAGCCCAGCTGGACCCAGGCCACAGCCATAACAGTGGCCCAAGTTGGAGCCGATGGTGGGAGGAGCCATGGAGGAGGAATGGCCGCCGACTCCAGGGGGCCAACCAATGACGGCAGAGCAGGTGGAGGAGCCCAAGCTGGAGACGGAGAGCCAACGAGCCAGTGGGATGCCGAGGATCCAGGGGGCCAGGATGGAGCCGGGGGCTCTGGCGACTGAGGTGGAGATCCAGAGATCCGCAGCGGAGTCAGAATGACCAAGGACCAAGATGGAGCTGGCAGGAGGAAGGAGCCCAATGGAGCTGCTGGGATGGGGCGACTAGGCGCAGCTAGTGGAGAAGAGTCCAGAGGCGATAGAGGGTCGACGCCCGACCAAGGCGGAGCCAGAGGGAAGAGGGAGCCTGGTGGAGCCGATGGATCGATGGTTGGTGGTGAAAGCAAGGGAGCTAGGAGCCGAGGTGGAGCCACTGGGACTACTGGCCGAGGCGGAGTCCGGGCCTCGGAGGCTGGAGGCGGAGGTGAGGGAGACTCCGACCACAGCAACGCTGAAGGATGGCAGTCCCACAGGGCTCACACCGCATAGATGGTGGGCTGAGGGCAAGCAGAGGGGCTGCCAGATAACAGTAGTGGAGGAGGCATGAGCGGTTGGGAGGGCGGGCATTACTGAGGAGCGGCCACTGGAGGGCACATTCTAGGAGCAGGCACTAGAGGACACTTTCTAGGAGCAGGCACTGGAGGATTGGAAGCCCCCTCAGGGCTGGACGAGGAAACCAAGGACGAAGAAGGCCTGGACGGGACCAGCGGAGAGAGGAGAGGCGGCAGTTCAATCTCCAGTTCAGATTCCCAGTCTATAAGATCCACCTCCTCATTTTGGCCCTTTTGGCATTCAAACAGTCCGCTCACCCTCAGCCGTGATGCAGGGGGCTCCACTCCACGCTCACACCGTCCGCAGCTCCTTGCAGTGGGCACTGTAGCCGGCTCTTGCACCTGGTCTGACAGGTTGGGCTCTGGCTCTACACCGTCCGCAGGCTCTGGCTTATGCTCCGTACTGTGGGGAGATGGTGGGCTGGGCTCTGGGTCGGGAGTGGCACTGGCGATCAGTCCCTGGGAACAGGTGGGGAACGGAGATCCAATTTTCGCCAGTTTTCCACTCCACGAAGGAGGCAAAATTCGCTCGGGGGACCATCCTGGGACAACGGCGCTCCTTACGCTGTGTTCAAACTGGCGTCATAGAAAGCACAGAGCACATCTTCCAGGTAGTTGGTGAGGCTTGCCATGATTCAGAACAGTCTGGTGTGTGCCCCGATCGAATTCTCCCCCTGCTCCAGCAGGAGGAGGAGGTATTCCGGGCGATGGAGGGGTTCCATCACAACAGAAAGAAAAAGGACTGAGGAAAAACACAGAAACAAAATGGAGGGGAGAAACACGCAATTTACTGTATTTTGGTCAGGTCTTCTGTCACACTACACTGCCGGAAGGAACACTGAGCCGAGGATAATTGAAATAGTCTAATCCAACACAGGCATAAATCTAACCGGGAGAATAGGAGGAAGACACACGTCTGGAACTGGTAGACCCGACAACACTGAACTGAAAGGACACGGCTTATAAAGGCAGGATGATTGGGACAACACAGGTGCTAGGAATGAAACAATTAACATGGGACATGGAACACATGGAGGAAAAACACAACCTAATGAGTCCAGGGGCGTGACACATAGCAGATATCTACCCTAAATAAATTAATGTATTTGACCTGGTAAAGGTTCTAATTTTAACACAAATATGACTCAACACATACAGAACACTAAATACATTTAATATTGGTACAAAGAAGGAACAAGAAAATGCATATAAGAATATAACAGCACAAAACATTGTCTTGTGCTGAAACAGGAAAAAAACACAACTAAAAGTCCATAATTGTGACAGTAAGCAATATAAATACAGGTGATACAATGCAAAACACAGATGATGATGTCATCACACCAGATCCTGTTTCTTCCTGGTTTTCATTTTTTTTCTAAAATGGCAAGAAAAAAAAAACATTACTGCTCTAAAGCAGACAGCAGATCTAACTTCTTTTTTTCGAAATGAAAAGACGCATATTTTAATGAAGCAGTTTTACACACCCTTTATGATCATCTGTACAGTCTTCTGTTCATCTGATGGTGTGATGAGGCATTTGAACTCTCCTGCATCAGTGTGTTGAAGATTGTTGAGTTTGAGGGAGAAGTTTCCTCTCTGATACTCTTCAGGGAAAGTTTTGACTCTGTTCTTGTACTCTGGGTCCTGTTCTGCTACTGAATCTTCACCCTGGACTATATCATGCACAATCTTGCCATTTGTGTGTCTCCAGTGCACATTAATGTCTTTAAGTTCAAGATCATGTTTAACTGAAGAACACGGCAGGAGAACAGAACCACCGATAACAGCCTCTACTGTGACCTGCAGAGATACTGAAATCACAGAATCTTTGTAAAGACACAGTCTGACATTAATACATGTGGTATGAATTTAAGTCTCAAATGCAGTTTGTTTATAAGTGCTCACGTTTGTTTATCAGAATTGAAAACACAAGGATGAAGCAGCAACTGCAGAAACAGGAGAAGAAGGAAAAAAATTGCATTATATTTCTGTAATTCAAGCAGATCATGAGCAATGTCAAAATCAAAGTTGAGAAAGTTGGTAACAGTTGCTGGTAGCCACTGACTTAAATTTTCCCCCCATTTTGTGGAAGTCAAGGGCTACCAGCAACTGTTTCATTACCAACATTCTTCAAAATTTCTTCAACATAATAAAAAAGGAAGTCATACAGGATTGGAAAAGCATGAGGGTAAGTAGGCTGAACAATAACAAAATATTCATTTTCGGGTGAACTGTCCCTTTAAATAATAGCATTTTTTTTATGTTGGTTTTTGTGTTAATTATCGTTTTTTTTTGTCACGTTTTTTAATCACATCTTTTTTTCAGTAGATAATAGTGGTCTGTTAGATATGAAACAAAGTCTGAACTTTCAAATTCTGTCCATTTTATTTTGTTTTATAATTTTGTTGAAATTGTTAAGGAGCTGTTAATAAGATATTGTTGAATAGCTGTGTTGTTTGAGATGCTTAATGAGTGATAATTTTATAACTCTTTAAAGATTGCAAGGAGTGCAGGTGTAATAGGCAATGATTTCTGCCTGATCGTTTTTAGTCATTGTGTGTTGTGTTGCTAAATTATTTAACTAATTTCTTTTTTGTTTGTTGTATGCAGTACCCATCGCAAGGGCTGTGCCAAGTTTGCGACCCGCACAGGTCCTCGCGCCTCTAGAGGGCCTTGCTCTTGGCCTGCATTTTATGTGTTTATGTCTAATTTTTTATATCTGTTTTCCACCTATTTTGTCCTTCAAAAGACTAAAATAGTCCTAGATGATAGACAGTATAAGATTGAGTTAAGCTTTGTTTGTGGTAGGATGACAAAATGTTTTAAAAGTTAAACTTTTAGGCTGGTCTGCCTACCATCAGCGCTCGTCAATGTCAGAATGATCGCGATCCAATCAAATCAAAGAAGGCGGGGTCTTACTGTCATTGTCACAACGCAACGAGAGTTCGTGGAAAGATGTATGTAGCAGCTAGGCTTTTGTATTAAAAAAAAAACTGTTTTACGATAGAAATGTTCAGCGACCTTGTAATAGACTATCTAGTGATGCAAACATTTTATGAAATGGCTCCATTTTGAAATGAAAATATACGATCATGATTAAATCATAATGAACGTGACGAGAACTTTTTTTGACTATTAGACATACGAATAAAAGTGAATGTGCACATTTTAAAATAAAATATTATTTTCAAATAGTGTAAATTGATAACTAGGGAGAAAGCGGGGCACAAAGTAAACACTTTTTTGACTTTCTCAGTTTTGTGTACATTCGAAATTGTTCAGAATATATTTCATAGAATATATATCCACAGTAATTTTACACTTGTCTAGAACAAATATGTTGTTTTGTTTCATAATTACAGTGTATACGTTTTTCTTTATTTACCTTCAAAAAATGAAAGTGAAATGTCAACAACATGCCCCGTAGGTGGGGTATATTGCACAGCTGAGGGGCACATTGTAACATGACCATCCATTTATGACAGCTTAAAATGTTTATCTGATCAAATTTAAAAAAATATATATACAAGACAAAACTAAAAATATATTGTGAATAAAAAATATATATAGAATATATTATATATATATATATATAGTATATATATATATATATGTAAAAAATATATATATATATACAGTACAGACCAAAAGTTTGGAAACATTACTATGTTTTAATGTTTTTGAAAGAAGTTGCTCTCTTCTGCTCATCAAGCCTGCATTTATTTGATCAAAAATACAGAAAAAAAAACAGTAATATTGTCAAATATTATTACAAACTTAAATAATAGTTTTCTATTGAATATGTGGTATAAAAAAAAAAAAAAAATTATTCCTGTGATGCAAAGCTGAATTTTTCAGCATCATTACTCCAGCCTTCAGTGTCACATGTAACATCCAGTCTATCACATGATCATTTAGAAATCATTCTAATATTCTGATTTATTATGAGTGTTGGAAACAGTTCTGCTGTCTATTTGATGAATAAAGGTAAAAAAGAACTGCATTTATTCAAAATAAAAAAAAAATTCTAATAATATATATTTCTAATAATATATTTTTCTTTACTATCACTTTTTTTTTATCAATTTAATACATCCTTGCTGAATATAAAAGTTGATTTTATGTAAAAAAAGAAAGAAAAAAAAATTACTGACCCCAAATTACTGACCAGTAGGTGTATATTGTTATTACAAAATATTTATATTTTAAAAACATAGCTTTTTTTTTTTTTACTTTTTATTCATCAAAGTATCCTATCCTAAAAAAGTATCACATGTTCTGAAAAAATATTAAGCAGCAAAACAGTTTCCAAGTTTGATAATGAATCATCATATTAGAATGATTTCTAAAGGATCATGTGATAATGATCCTAAAAATTCAGCGTTTGCATCACAGAAATAAATGATAATTTAAAGTATAATAAAAAAAGTTCTGCTTGTTATCGAAGCATTAAAAAACGATTTTTTTTTTTTTTTCATTTTGGTGCACTGTGTGGGAAATATTCAAACCACGTGTGTTACAAAACTAACCCCGCGTTACATTGCCCCCCGCGCTCCCCTACACCATATAGGCTATAAGTAGGCTACAAACCTAGAACTTATTTTTTAGCATTCTTATTTACTTATCCAATTAATCTCTTTTAATTGCTTTATTATTATTATTATTATTATTATTATTTTATTATTATTATTATTATTATTATTATGCAGTAGATCTTACAGTTCTTATGTGCGTGACCGTGAATCGTGCGCAAGCATGTCAGTGAGCACAGCATCACAATCGATCAGATGTTAAAGTTGCGTTCTTTACTATAGCGTGAATCGTGCGCAAGCATGTCAGTGACTACTACTTCTTTGTTACTTTCTGTTGGTTAGAATATTTTTTTCTTTTAATGTGCCCCATCATTTCTGAAAGTGGTGAAAACAGCGAGCACGTTGGAGCAAAGCGCGCTAGGCGGAAGTATAAACAAAGGCGTCAATTCAGCTAAATATTTATTAATATCGTAGCTAGATGTCTGATGTGATGTTAAATATTTTATGTAAAATGAACAGAAGTTAAATGAATAAATGTACTCAGACTTACATGAGTATGACAGCGAAGCTTGCTTTCGAAAAGTCTTGATCCTGATCCCCAGATGAAACATTTTTCTGAATGAAGTTCTTGTTTTCTTTAATGTAATTCCTGTAATTCCAATTTTTATTTTATTTTTTAAATGTCTATAAGAGCAGCAGCTTCCAGCAACACCATTCAGACCTACAGAGAAAAAATAAAAGAGAGAGAATTAACAACAACAGCGAAAAACACTCTAGCTGTGTCATGAATTTGCCTTTCAGTTTATTTATTTATTTTTTCAAAAATGACATGTTTCTACAAGAAGAAATTACTTTTTTTTCCCCTCCAGTCTATAACGATCATGATCCTAGTTCCTTTCTCTTGTTTTCATCCTGACAGTTTATTCAAGTTCTTTTTATTCAAGACTCAAGGGTATGATTTGATGCTTGGAGAGATTTAAATTAGCAAGTGTAGTGTTTACTATATAGACTGTCATGTCTTCGTTTTGTACTGAGAAACACGAAGACTGAAAAAGCAAATGCTACTCACAGCTTTGTCACAAATTTGCCTTTTTACAAACTTTGCTTGTTATATATGCTAACCAGTATTGGTTGTGTGTGTAGCTTGTTTTATTCACCTGACCTTTTTGAATTTACTGGCACAGGTACATCTGTTCTTTTGCATTGTTTTAATGCTAATAGATTTGAGATTCTAGTGGCTGTATTTGTATTGTAAAAAAGGCTTTATATTGCCAAAGCATTGGTAAATTACAAGACATATTAACATAAAAGCTTGATAAAATAAAAAATTTTGAGTATACATTTGATGTTACTGTGTGGTTTGTGATCTTGTTGCACTGGTTAATCTTTTTTCATGAAAGCCAGGTTTAAATACATTTCTCTCTTTTTTGACATTCTTTTGTATTGTCTGTATTATAGCATTTTTATTGTGTTTTCGTAGTATATTGACAAAATGGCTATTCTAATCATGAGAGGTGTGACCTGATGTCATAACCGTGCCATTACATGTGTGTGTGTGTGTGTGTGTGTGTGTGTGTGTTTGCCTTGGCAACTCTGAAGATGCTGCAAAATCTCTAGAGAAGATTCTGCAGTTTACTCTGCTGCCTCCAAGAGGATAGTTCCTCCTCATCTAAACTGGGTTAAGACCTCAGATACTGTTCTCTAGAAACTTTTCATGACTCTACTATTCAGTTCTACAAAAGTTGGTTAGGAAGGGTTATTTAATGAACTCAGATTTTCAGTGTCTACACTGTGCTTGCCAGAAACCATAATTGAGTATGTATACTTAATGGTATTTGAATCAGTTATGAGAAATCATTTGGTTTTAGACAAATTTATAACATTAGAAAGACAGCAAACAGCTTCGACAGATTAACTACTTTTCAAGAAGTACCTTTTGTGCAAATTCAGAACATAGTGTATGATGCATTTAATATTGTTGTACTGTGTCGTTGTATTAAATGGACATAATGACACTGAAGCCTGTTCTCATAGTGATCAGACTGCTTCTTAAAAACCATGATGTTCAGAACGTTCACACGTAACACTTGATGTCATCTGTTTATGGTTTGTTTTATTTTATTTATTTAGCAGTGTGGTGTTGCTGTGGCATTTGGTAGGAATCTGAGTGAGAAGTAGCTCCATTTCTCTCCAGAATTACCTGGGACCCCCATGAGTGACCAAGAGCCCCAGTGGATGTTAAGAGCTCAACGTCATGTCTGTAGGACATTCTGATAATTTTTCACCCAACAGGTGAGTTCTGTGCATTTGATTGCTGACAAAAGCTATAGCAGTCCCCTTCATATTAAGCAGATATCAAATTGCGTGCCAATGGTACAATGTTCAGCAACCAAGGAAGAAGTAGAAGCTGAGTCTTTTGTGGCAAAACATGTGAATGGTCTGAACACCAAACATTTGTATCATCTGCACAGTTTTATTGGGTGTTGAACACAAAGTTCATCCACATACAGTGAAACACCTGAAAGTACCTGAGGACTGAAACTGAAGAGGATTCTATTATGACATATTAATGACACTGTTCACTGACTATTAATAACACTGTTTTAAGTATCATAAAAACAATGTAGCCTACTTTATTTCCTGTGAACTTTTTGTGCACTTTTGAACACATAATTGAATTTGACTGTGAATTAGGAAATGAATGTCATACAAGCAAATATTGTACAAATGTCCTCCGGACGACACTTTTGGCCACATAAATATGTGAATGTGTAACTAAACAATGAAAATAAGCACTTGTTATTTGCAGTACATTGAAAAATATAAACACTATTTTTTCCATATATGTAAATGTATTATTGCATTAGATATTCCTGTATATTTTTGTCTGTAAGTGAGATATACAAAGAAACAGCAAAGTGTCATGCAATGTGCTTCTCCAGAGTAACTGAATGTTACGATGTGTTTCTACTTGACGCATTTACATTGTATTTCTCCAAACAGCATTTCATTTAGAAATCATAAAACATACCCAAGGATCATGATGCCCTAATTGCATTCCTATGTTGTGTTTAACACACAAATATTGATCTGGAATTATGGTAACTGTTATTTCATCCGCTTCTGTATGCCGTGTGTAACGTAATGTCATCAACAGTTACCAGGAAAAATGTCAAATGTGCACTTGAATTTTTATTTCACTACAAAATCGAACTTCATCTTACTGATTAATATGAAGCGTTACGTGCCAAAATCATCTGCAATGTTCAGGACACGGAAGAGGTAGCCTGAGATAAAAACATGCAAATGCAAGAATACAACTTTTATTTAAAAACGGTAAACAACATGAAAGAACAAACACTCATGGTATAGAATCTAGTCAGCAGCAATATAGTCCAGGCAGCAACATACTGACAAACTCAACTCCTTTTTCAGTGTTCCAAAAACTCTTTCTGTAAAAGAATGCATATGGCAATACATTGTCAAATTTGAAGAAGAAAATAAAATAAATCCCCACTTGTCTGCTTCTGTTTCTTCTTCTTGGTTTTCTTGATCAGTGGTTTTGTTTACCTTTTTTGCTTTTTTGTTGTTGATTATGAAAAGTAATAATAATAATAACAGTAATAATAATAATAACAATAAATAACATTATTGTAGAGTCATAAACACAGATCCATCTATAATTTATATACAGCAGCATTCGCACTGACACATTGCCAGTGAACTTCAGCCTTCCATCTCATCAGTCACTTATTGGATTCACTTTGTTGGATTTTCTAGCTTTTTAAATGAAATCTTTATACATGAATCAAGCAGTTTCAGCTGTACAGTCTTGTGTTGATATGAGCGTGTGATGATGAGGCAAATGAACTCTCGTGCATCAGTGAGAGTGAGATTGTTGAGTTTGATAGAGAAGTTTCCTCTAAGATACTCATCAGAGAATGTTTCAGTTTTCTGTAAACTCAACCAGAAGAACATTAAGATAGCAACAGTCATATGGGTTTAATTCATAAAAATATTGAATGCAAGACTAGGTGATTTGCAGTAATCATTAATTATTGTGTCAACTGCACCCTAAAAACAGTCAGTCCAGTAATGTACATACACTTACAGGAAGAAAATATATTTCCATTATTTATTAACAACCAATAGGCCTATATTAAATGACTGAAAACATACATGAAATATATTGACTAATACTAAGCGGCAGAATTGGCACTTTTCATATATTGAAAAATATGTGACAGTATATTTATATATTTTGGAGTTAAAACCCTCATGTTATAAAGCTCATTTCCCCCCCACCATGCCTTTAGCAAGACATTCAGTTGTCTGAAAATGTTAAAAATTTGAGTTCAGTAAACATTTTTTTTCTAATATACTGGCATGCATATGTTCTTATACAGTAGTGGCCATGAAAAGAGATATTCAGACCAGGAAAACTGCTATTTCGTCTTTTATTCAAACATATTGAAAATTTTAAAAATGATGTAGATTTTAAAAGCATATCTATCGCTAAACACATGCAGAAGACTTTTGGCGGAGGTTTATTGTCCTTGCATTATTCAGCCTGAAGGTGGCGCTCTAATGGTTGAAGCACACACGACAAACGCATGTGTGCATGTAATGCAATCTTGTATAGCAATGCAATATGTATCGCCCTCAAATGTTATTTTGGAATAATAAAATTTGTGGACGAATTCTGTTGAGGAAAAGAAAGTCATGTATATTCTCAAACACATACAACAAACACATATAAAGGCTAAATAATTTATAATTTCTTTAATACACTACTCCACATAGGAAGAACAGACTTGCCAGCTTTGTAGTTCCTGAACTGAAGCAGACTTATATACACATAGCTGAAGCGGACTGATCTGGAGTGAGGTTTGCGTAAAGTAATGTGAAAATAAGCAGGACAGTCTCAAATCTGTCCCAGTGGCTCTCATTAGAGTGCGCTGCAGTTCCATTTCTCACCACAGGTTTATATTGGGGGAAAACTGTGGGGGCGCTGTAGAGCAGGGGAGGACTCAGGCATGCCCCAATAGTATCATAATCGTTGAAGCTATGTGTTAAATTTTAATCTACCCTGTCTACTTTACGACATAAAGTAATCTAGAATATCAAAAAATATTTATTAATATATGTATATTTGTTATCAAGTGATGTTGGTGAGATGTTGAAAAAAATGATGTGGTCAGAGTGAGTTTGTCTTTGACTTCCTCTGTTTGATGTTGAAGGTTTTTTTTTTTTTTCCTCTGTTTGATGATGTTTTTTTTTTTTTTCTTCTCTTCTTCTTCCTCTGTCTTTGCTTCAGAGCTGCAGTAAATTGATATAACTGCTGTGTGGAAGGAAGATTTCATACTGGAGTGTTTTAATAATGAGAACAACATGAAGATCATTCTGCTTCTGTTCTGTGAGTTCATTACATTATATTAATACATTTACATGCAATTCAGAAACAGTCATAAATTGTTTCATGCTTCACAGTAATTTTAAGCAACTATCATCCTTTTTTATTTTATAGATGTATTTATCTGTTATCAGTATGGAGTGTCAGATCTATTAACTGATTTGGGATCAAATATGAGCATAAACTGTGATCTTGATGAAAATGAGGTTTATTGGATTTTACTGAAAACAGCAGATCCTAAAACAGTGATTCTACTATCACACCACTACAACATCACCTTTTTACTTCAATAAAACATTCAGAAGGAAATATTCAGTGCAGTTTAAACATCGTCTGGTTATTAATAATGTGACTGCTGATGAATTAGGAGTTTATTACTGTATGAACACACGCACACCTCCAAAACTCAGCAACAGCACCAGAATATACTTCACCGGTGAGTTCATTTGTTCATTCAGTCATCAAGACATATTGATTATCACTATGTTTATTTACTATTCATTATGTGTTATTTACTACTTCAGATTTTTAAACACTAGGAAAACCACAATTAACCCTCTCAGTAGTTGCTCCACACAGAGATGAATATGTTATAGATATTCATTTCATATCAATCTTTCTTACATAATCAACTCAACTAACTCACAATCATACAGCGGTTCGACTGCATTGATCAGAATCAAACCACAATATCAGATTATCATCATCATATCTGCTCTGATGAATGGACTTCTGATCATTGTGGTGATTGGTGAGTTTTTTTTTTCTGTTTTTCAAAATTATCAAATAATATACGCATTGTTGTAAAAACATCAATATAATGCAGTTCTCTGCAGGTGAAGTATTTTTAATTTGGCCTTTTGAGTGTGTGTATATATATATATATATACCATTTAAAATAATAGTGTAACCATTATTAAATATATTTCCTTCTTTCATTCATTTTTAGTTTTTTTGCTGCTGGAAAAAACAGAGCGGGTTTGGAAAAACACATTTCACGCTGATCTGCAGACAAAAGTTACTTATCACCTCAGATCCTCAATTTTAGGAGCAATGAGGTGAATGTGAAGAAATATATATTTGTTTATGTATTTATAGCTAAATGCTATTACTGTAAGTTTTAATTATTGAGGATACAAACTGTAATCCCAACAAAATATTGTAGCTTTGTTGTCTGGATTAATTTAAATCAACTGCAACTGAAAAGTTAATATTGTTTTTTCATTGTTTCTCTTTCAGTTCATTAATGTGGAAAATATTCAAGCAAGCAACAATGTGGAAGCATGAAAACTGTGGAAAATGTGGAAAAACAGCGATCCCAAGTGGCTAACAGCGGAAGCAAGTTCCAGTTTATAAAAAGATAGAAAAAATGAAGGAAAATTAAAGTGAAATTGTTAAAAAGAGAGGACACAAAGGGCTAAAAAGACGATTTATGTTATGACATTAGGTTTTCAAGACAAGAGCTGCTTCCACTGAGACACTTCAATTAAAACGTTTTTTTTCAGCATAATGACAGTAGAATGATCAAAAGACAGACTATGGACTACTATATAATAAATAATAAATACCAATAACAGAAATATGCATCCTCTGCAGTGTCATTCATGATAGGTTACAGATTACTACTGTCTGTTTAGTGCACTGATGTTAAGCTTTGTGTTGTTAAAGTGAAGTAAAATGAAGTTATCTGTATGTTTTGATCTTGCAAGGCTTTGTAACACACAGAAGAAAATCAGATAGACAAAACAACAACACCAGGTTCTGTGTGAGTTTATTACATGATATCTAATATGATTTCATTTACTCTGTAAAGGCACTTTTTTAAACAGCATTATGAAAATAACTTTTAAGAACATTTGCTCTTCATTACTTTGAATTGTTTGAATGCGTGTTATCTACTCATGCAACTGTGAGGTTTCACATATGCGATGTTAAACAGGGATCTAACAACTAAAATGAAAGAGAAGTAAATATTTGTTTAGAGAGCACAACTCACCCTCCTTCAGTCACTGTCCCACACTAAACTCCTAGTGAAGTAAATCAACTACTCCACTAGCAAGGATCTCTAGACCCACAATACCTCTCACTGCTCACAGATCACACACACCAAACTAACTTAGAGACATTTAAAAACTATAAACACTTCATCAACACAGTTTATTACATATTTACACCACTCAGCGTTAAACAGCGTTATACTACTGAACATTTGCACTGGAAATTGAGTGTATTTATTCATTACAGATTATTGGCTTCTGTCATAACTTATGTAAATATACAGAGCCAACTACCCTATTGTGTCACTGTTGTCCCACAAACCCACACCACACACACCCTAACACACTAACACAAACCTCCTCACTCACACAATCGTCCACACACGACATTAAAACATAACACGCACTCACACACACACACTATTACACCACACCACTCACACACCACACACACACTGAAGCCCGCACGCAGTGTACATTCAACAAGTTGTTGGCTTCGGTCATCTTTACACACAACACAGCTATTGTTCATGTTTCACACACACAACACACACACACACACCACCCCACACCACACACAACACACACCCACACACACACCCACACACAAACACACACACCACACACAGTCCCAAAACTCAGGGGTGTTTTAATCCTGCTCCCTGGAGGGTCACCCTCCTGCAGAGTTTTTTGCGCTCATCCAACCAGCTTCACCACACTTGCCTCGAAGTTTTGTTTTTTAGAATTCAAGCCTATCCGAGCTTTGTATTGTCACTCATCCTGCCCATTTGTCAGGTCATGCTATCTAAGATTCAAGTCCTAAATTACACCCGTAAACAGTTCACTGTATAATGCCCGGTGATAAGTACTATTCTTACAAACACCCATATAAAAAACTTTAATAATGGTGTGGTTTTTTGGTAGTAAAAAAGTATGTGTCGTCCGACACAAACTTGACTTCCTCTGATATGGTTTTCTTTCTTCCTGCTTTGCTTCAGAGCTGAACTGATCTCATTTAACTGCAGTGTGGGACAGGAAAGTGTGTTTTAATCCCACCCCATCACAGCAACCCAACATGAAGAGCAGTTCAGAAGATCTTCAGTTCTGTCTGAGTTTTATTACTGATATCAATATACCTGACATGCTTTATAAACTTGGAACAGTAATTCTGTTCACCACTAATAATGTTTAAAGCTGTAATGGTTAATCTTATCTATAATGTTTTATTTTTTATTTTTTATTTTTTTTTAAATAATTTTAGATTGTATTAATCTGTTGTCCAGGATGGAGTGTGCAATCTTCTAACTGATCTGGTGAATCAAATGTGATCATAAACTGTGATCTTGATGAAAATGAGGTTTACTTTGGATTTTACGCTGTGAAAACAGCAGATCCTCCAACAAGTGATTCTACGATCAATGTCCAGTCTACAAACATCACCTTTTTACCTAAAGGATATATTCAGAAAGAAATATTCGAGTGCAGTTTAAACATCGTCTGTTATTAATAATGTGACTGCTGATGAAGTAGGAGTTTTATTACTGTATGAACACAGAAACACCTCTAAAACTCAGCAAACAGCACCAGAATATACTTCAACTGTGAGTTCATGTTGCTCCTGTAGTGATTAAGACATTTTTATGATCAATGTGTTTATTTACCTTTTTTAGTATTGGTGTATTATTATTTGTGGTTGTTCCAGACAGAGAGGAACAGGCCTGTGTTGTAGATATTAAACTGCAGTCACGTACTCCAGTAAAGACTAACAGGTTGTTACTTGTAACGGGGATATTTTCTTTACAGACGTCGAGTTCAACTAACTGAGTGTCACGATCAACACAAAGGGAGTTCACTGATCAGAATCAACACAATGGCAGAATGATTATTAGTTATCATGATCTTTTCTCTGCCCCCCCCTTCTGATGACGGGCTGTTCTGATCATTGTGGTGGATCGGTATTAAATATTTTCTTACATGTGTTCTCATAATAATTATCACATTTTAATACTAATTGTAATAAATATCATAATGCTCTTCTTCCATAGGTGATTTTTTTTATTTAGTTATTTTATTATTTTTTACATTTGTGAATATTTTTACCATTTAAGAAAACGAATAATCCTGTTAGTAAATTATTTACAATCTGGATTCTCTGTTGCTTTTCATAGTTTTTGCTGCTGGAAAAGCACAACACAGTTGTAAAAAACATATTCATAATACTGATACGGCAAACCCGAGTGTATATAGCAACCATAAGAAAACCAAACCACTGTTCTTCAATTGTCACAAGTAAGTGAATGAACTATCTATACTTTCTGTTATTGCATAAATGTCATTACTCGTAAGTTTTAATTATTAAGGATTCATGATGTTATCACACACAATGAATAGAGTCCCTTTTTGTTTGCGTCCATCACCACTCAACCTGCAGCTGGAATGATAAACGATTGTTTGCTTCTTACTCTTGTCAGTTCACTGAGGTGCAAAAATATTCAGCAAGTGTAACCGCACATTTTATGACTCTATAACATGTGCTTCATCATGTGCTATCTTTCTTTTACAGAGTATATCTGGCAGTATTTGGGCCACTTTGTTACAATTTCTTACTCCAGTGCAGTCTGTACAAATATCTCCCACAATCCTTTTTGCCTGATTTTCCCAGCATCTGGCGCCTATTTTGTTCTTGTCTGGCTGGCAATGCGGATGTTTCTGTTGTTATTCTGGTTTGATTGATCTTGTGAAATGTTTTCCCCCCCTGTTTTTGACGATTGCTCGCGGTCGATTTAAAATGAAACTTTCAAAAGGGTCTTTGTCTCGAATTTTTCCTTGTCCCTTACGAAAAAGAATTTTTATTCAAGTTGTGCTATTAGTATACTTATTTTAACAAAAAATAGGAGTTAATGCTTTTAGTTTACTTTTATGTACTTTCTCCAAAAAATACTTAAAAATGACTTTAAGTATACTTGACTTTCATATACTACCAAAAGTCTAAATATACTTAACTTTTACTTAGTATACTTAATCAAATAAACTTGAAGTACACTACTTTTTTGGTAAGGTTATCGCTCGGCGGTACAGACATAAAATTTTTACAAATACCTGCCATGGTGTAACTACAGGCTACACAGTGCGGGGTAAACGTCAAAACTGAAGTGGCTTAACCAAAAACCAAACATTTGTTCCATTGTTTTGGTCATACTGACATGCCAACATCACTGCACATTTTGGCTAGAGTGATGGTTAAAACGTTGGAACCGAGTGTCAGTTATCTTTATGTATGTGTGTATCTCATTTCTCAAAGCTGTCTGAAAATCAAATATGAAACACGACAGAAATTACAGTTTGTCTGTTTTGTATCATCTATGCTACACATTTACGTGTCAAAGGACTTGATGAGGTTTTAAATCCTATAAAGCCCCTTCACACAAATGAAGTTGTTATTGCTTTTGTAATACCAAGTCAGGTTAATCAAACTGAAACGGTCAAACTATTGTTTAAATATTCACATCTGATCTCTGTATTTTCGGTTTCTCAGCTCTGCTACTTGACTTTTCTGTACTTCGTGGCAGTGAAAAAACACCCCAACAACAACCATCATGATAATCAATTTTTTCAACATTTTTAATGGTGAACCGTTTGTGCATGGTTTTAATATTGGAAAGGCTTTGCAGTGGATGACGCACGCTGATAACGGCCACACACCTATCAGTGTCTTGTGAGATGAATTAGATATCTTTATTCATGGCTTTGTGTACAGCTTTTTTAAACAACTTCAGGAAATCATTTTAAGACCCTTTGCATCTTTCAGTTTGATTTATTTGTCGCTATCGGCTTTACACCACCAATCCGAGGGCATTCCATTGGTTCCGGGAATATTTTGGTTTTTGTGGGGTTGTGTTTTTTTTTTTTTTTTTTTACGGCCATATTGGCAATAGCTAAAAAAGATTGTTTATTTTATTCGAGTTATTATTATATTTATTATGAATGGCCCTTGAGACCAAAACAGCACAAATGTTTCCCCCCCACAACATGGATCTTAACTTAAAACATAAATGTGCACGTGTAGACCAAAAACTGTGAGATTGTGTATGATATAACAAGGGCAAATTTTAGAGAACACCGGCCCATGGTACACGAACAAAGTTGAAACTTTCCTGAAGAGTATCAGAAGAGGAAACTTCTCCATCAAACTCCAACTCACTGAACAGGAAATTTCCAATTGCTTCATCACACCCTCCAATGAACAGAAGACTGTGGAGCTGCAGTTCCACAGTGTTTCAAACTACTTTGAATAATATATGAAATTTACATAAAATAAATCAAAGTTCATTTAGTTAGGATTTGGTGGGAAAAAATAAAACTGGCTGTATATACACAGTACCACACGTATCTGGGGCCCAAATGGAAGTTAATGAAACTCTGAGTAGGTTAACCCTGAAATGAGGGAAACTCTGGGTTTCCGTTTCAGAATGGAGTTTGTCAAACCCTGAGAAAGCAGCATAATAAGTCAAGCCTGTTCCTGTAAAGAGAGGTACCTTTAGCACAGTCAGTTACCATGGAACTTACTCTATGACCTAACCTGGTCAGGTGCCATCACTTTCGTGGCCCAACGGTTTAGACATTAATACTGTGTTGTTGTAGTTATTTTGAGGGGCACAAATTTGCAATGTTTATACAAGCTGTACACTCACTAATTTTACATTGTAGCAAAGTGTCATTTCTTCAGTGTTGTCACATAAAAAGATAATAAATATACAAAAATGTGAGGGTGTACTCACTTCTGTGAAATACTGTAAATGCATTAAATGGTGTTTAGTTTTAACGTAATTACTGGTATGTAATTTCAGAAGTAAAAATATTTTTTCTACAAGAGACACATATACTTGTTTATTTGAGAGACCTATTTTATTTTATCTTGTATATCTAGATTGCTCTTTAATAAAGATATACTTTATCCAATTTCTTGATTAAATCAATTGACCATCGGTATAATACTAGATTACTAATATCAATAGCTACATACAGCCTAATTACAACGAAAAGAATATGTTTAATTTACAGGCCGTCTATGCTTTGCACATATGGTATTCATTTGGGATAAATGTCCAGTGATTGCTGCTCTATCAAGTTTGCTGGGAAAAGGAGGAAGCACCTTGTTTTCAGATTTAAGCCAATGGAGATGTTTTGTCTGAAAGGTGAAAGTAGGCCAAACGAAACAGTAGAGCCTGACACTTTCCCGACTAGAGATTCAGTGAACCAGACATTTCACGGCTGGAAAGATTCTAGAAACCCAGAGATGGGATGGTGGAGCTGATATTTGGCTGTGATTTTTATTTGTGCCGAAATGAAAATATTTAGATGAAAAGAGCAAGATGCGGGATGAAAACCATTTTTAAGGACACAGTCTCTCACCCTAGATGGAAAACAAGAGTGCAAAGTAGAAGGACTGAGACTGAAGTTAATTTCCGACAGGGCCGACATGAAACCACGGAACAAACACCCTTAGGACCCGTATCTCAAGTCCATATCTGTCCAAACTGGCCCCCATGAACTGTTTGTCTGGGATGAGATGAGTGTGACCCTCCACTGACCACTTTCCCCTTCCGAGAAAGATACATGTGTATAAAGGAATGAGAAAACAGCCCAAGATTGTGGGTGAAGTTTGTAATTTGACGTTCTCCAGTACATCACGATTTTGATTGGAATCTGGAATTACAGTAACTCAAGCATACATTAACATACCATAAAATATTCAGTTCCACGTGCAATAACCCAAGATATTTATGTTAGGCCCACTAACACACAACTGAAAAACTTGTAATGTTTGACATCATATATATCATTATAATCGCGGTCTTAATGCCACTAATTATGTGATGTTTTGTATAGAAAGAATGTGAGTAGTGGCATTCCAATGAGAATTCCAAAAAAAAGTGCACTTTAAATACCGGAGATAAACCTTCAATAACCAAAACTAAGGTGGAATGTTGGAACACTTCCTGCACTCACACTGTCGCAGCTTTAAATTATGTAGCAAAATTTGTTTCCTTTAAAAAGGAACGTTAATAATAACATTTTTTTTAGAAATATGCCTCCAACCTCAATTTTTTCCCTCCCAATAGCCCCCAGTGTTAACATTTTTTGAATAAATTCCTTCTTTTTTTTTTTTTTTAAACCCAAAGACAATTAGATTCCTGTTCCCCTGGCTCCAGCTTCTTTTTTTGTTTTTTTGTTTTTTTTTTTTTTTCTAAATGCAGGTCACCACCTGAATTGTTGGTTTCCACATGATCACAGGACCCTGAAAATTTCTGAAGCCCAAACTCAACCTTTTCCCTCAACAATTCAGCCCCTCCAATGCCTTTTTCTGCCAAGCTGTTGGAATCGTTTTTTCAAATTTGCCTCTACACATGCAGCCCCCCAGCCCCCCTTTTTTTTTTTGTCCGCATGCACAGGAATGAGTGCAACATTCAGACCAGTTTTTTTCAAAGGCAGTATGCTTTTGTTGTTTTTGTTTTTTTTCCGTTTAATTTTTACACAATTGTGGTACCGAGCTTGGGTGGGAACCAATGCCAGCTTTTGGCAAAATTCCAACCTTTACCATAGCCAGCGGTTTGTTTTTTTTTTGCTAAAGGCTTTTTTATTTCCTGAATTCCTACCATTTTTCTTTTTCGATAGACCAAAAAAAATGATTTGATGCTTTTGTTTTTTGAGTAATTTTTTTCACTGTTTCCTCTTGAAATCTCTCTCACTTTTTGTTCGTGGAGCTTTTTTTTTTGTATCAAACAATTTTTGGTTGAGGGGTTTTATTGGTGGTGAGGGTGGGGAATAAAAATTGCCCCTAGCTGCTTAGTTTTTTTTATTTTTGGTTTGTTTTTATTGAGTTTGTTTTTTTATTTTAAAAAAAATAAATTTTTGCAAACTAATTAAACCAAGTTGGTTTTTGGTGTAAAACCCATTTTTTTTGGGGTTTGTTTAAGAAAAAGTGGGGTGTTACAGTTGTGGGTCAACGAGGCAAAAAACTTTGAAAAAAACTTTCCCCTCTGAATTTGTTTGGTTGGGGATAGGTTTTTTTTTTTTTCCTTCTTGTGTGCGTTTTGCCCTTCTCATACAGCTGCTGCATTCCCCAAATACGTCCCCCCTCCATTTTTTTTTCAGTGTTTTTGTGTCTGGCGGGGGCACAAGGCTGTTTCATATTATTCTTTTTAGTTTTATTTCCACCTGCACACACAAACCATGAAAGGACATCCTTCCAAAAGCTTTCAGCTCTTTCTTGGGGGCGGTGGGAGTTTTAAAGATCGTTGTGGGGTATTGGTTTTTTGTTACATTTTGTTAATGTGCCTTTCTTTTTGTTTGTATTTTTGTTTTTTCTTTATAGAATTGTCACAGTTGGTTTTTTTTAAAAGGCAGGTAAAGTCCTTTATCCATAATGGTGATAGTTGTGTTTTTTTTTGTTTTTTTTTTTTTTTGGATAGCATTTATGTGAATCCTGGTTGTGTTCCCCCAGAAAAAAAAATTGCAGTGGACCAGATCTATTAAACTGATTCTGGGAAATCAAAGGTGATTCCATAAACCTTGGGTGATCTTGAATTGAAAATGAGGTTTATTGGATTTACTGAAAAACAGAATACTCAACCGCATTCTACGATTCATTCTCACACAAAACCACCTTTTTACCCAATAAAACATCCAGAAAAGGAATTATTTCAGTGCAGTTTAAACATGGTCGGGTTTTAATAATGTGCCTGCCTGATGCATTAGGGCGTTGTATTACTGTATGTAAACAGGAAACCCCTCCAAAACCAGAACAGCCAGCATGATACTTCAATGGTGAGTTCATACTCTAATAATGGTGATTATTACCTTTTCATTAATTTGTATTTATAAATTGTTATAGTCAGCTCGTTCTCCCCTCGTTCCAGTAAAAGGACTGACAAAAACAGATCTGAACACTTCTTTACATGAAGCAGCTCAAGCTAACCGGAGTGTCACAATCATACAGTTTTGAGTTATTGCATCCAGAATCAAACCACAATATCAGATTCTCATCATCCTATCTGCTCTGCTGAACGGACTTCTGCTCATTCTGACTGATCGTTGAGTTATTATTCTTATTGTTCTAAAAACTTATCAAATTAACTACAACATTAGGGTTGTAAAAAAAAAAATATAATAATAATGCTGTTCTCTAGTAGGTGACGCTGTTCTTTTGGTTGTTTATTTATTGAAATTATTTATTTATTTATTTTGTCTCTCTATCTTTAAAAAGTTCGTTGCGTCAAAAGTTTACAGTCCCCTTTCAGAAGAATCTGCACCCTGTTAACTCTTTTCCCCACATACCGGCGGGCTCATACCACATGCTGTGTTATGTTTCTTTCGTCCCGCCCTGCCTACACACTTTCCCCTCCCAGGTTTACCCCTCCCGTCCCCCCGTAAGCGACACCTACTCGTTTCCCTGGTTGTTTCTATAAACAATACCCACGGTTTCACGCCGTTTCCCTGCCGGTTTTGCTCATTGTTTCCTGCGTTTCTTGTTTCTCCGTTTCACTACGTTGCAGCGATACCCTGTGTGCTGTTCTTCCGCCCACTCTTTGCCGGTACCCCCCACTTCTTTGGGTTTCCCGCAGTTTTTGTGTATTTGAACCCCCCCCTTTCCCCCCAATGACTGAACTCCGTTGCAGCTTCCCCTCTTTTTCCCACACGGCGGCCAACCTGCGGCCTTCTGTGCAGCTATTACGAAGGTTTTCAAACGGTCACTTGCACCACCAACCTGCATGTTAACGGTTGGGACAGACTGGAGATGTGTACCTTCTATTATTTTTGCTTAAAATATCATATATCTCTGACAGTTCACGGCATATCTATATTAACTTTTTTGCCGAGTCTGAACGGGTGGAGGTAAACCTTTTGCCCTCACCACTATCTGTTATGTTTACCAATTTAAGAAACCATAATATGCTGTTCGTACCTCTCGACTCTAAGTTCTCTGTGTCGCTTCTTCGTTCTCTGCGCCTGGACAACAACAGGACCGGCTGGGACTCAAAACATTCTAATGCTGATCTGCAGGACCAACGTTCTATCTCACCATACGACACCAAACCAAACTGTCACGTACATGTAAAAGCCCGTTTCTATATGGGCAACATTTACACGTCGTGTCGTTTTTTGTTGGTGTTGGTTTTTAGTTTTTTGTTTTTTTTTTTATGGTTTTTTTGTGTCCATTGGTCCTTCCCTTCTTCCCCCTCCCCCCGTTAATCTTGCCGTGTTGATGTGTCTTTCTTGATTTGTTGAGTCAGTCCGCCTTTGTTTTTTCTGTTCTCCATGTTTTATTGACTCATTTCCTGTTTCTGTGGGTTGGCGGTTTCTGTCCCCCCCTGCTAGGGCCCAGGGATTTGGTTAAAGCCGGGAAAACTTATCAGACCCGTCCTTCCCCAACCCCCCAACCCCAACCACCCCCAGCGTCCGCTTTCCTGTGCCCTGCCCCCGCGCTTTAACCCCTTTTCTCCTCCGTCCTCAGCGCTCCATTGCCACATCATGCCTCTTTCTTTCTGTATTTTATTTTGTCTCCCTTCCCTTTTCCCGATGGCCCCCTCCCTTGTGTCTTGTCTCTTTGCCGCACCCGCGTTTCCGTCCCTCTCTGTGAAACCGCGTTTCCGTAAAATCTTTGGGACCGCGCGTTTCCGTACCTCTATCTGCCCCGGTTTTCCCGGTCAACCATCTCGGCATCGATAGTACATCCTCTAGCCACCGAGTTTCCGTCCCCTCTCTCTGAATAGCCGTCCCTATCTCTCACCGCGTTCACGTCCCTCTATCTGCCCCCCGCGTTTCCGTAAATCTATATGAAATCGACGTCCCTAATATGCCCCGTCGTTGTTCAAGTTACATCTCTCTGCCTCGCCGTCCACCCTCATCTGCCCAGACGTTTTCAAGTAAACATAACTGCCCCAGAGTTTCCGTAAAGCTATCCTGAAACCGAGGTTTAGTCCGAAGTTATATATCTGCACCCGCGGGTTTCAAGTCCCCTTATCTGCCTCGAGTTAGTCACCTCTCTCTGCACCGCGTTTCAAGTCCCTCTAACCTGGGCAACAGAAGTTTCAGTCCACATATTCTCTGCCGCGTTTAATTATAAATATATCTGACACCAGAGTTTACCGTAAATATATCCGATCCGCCGTACATATATCTGCCCCGGGCGGTTTCCGTCAATTCTATATGCATAGAAGAAAACTCTATCTGACCCGCGTTTACAGTAAACGTATACCGTCACGAGCTTATGCAGTCCCTATATGGAACAGGTTTAAGTCCATATCATGCCCCGAGGTTACGTTCCACTATCTATGCCCCGAGTTTCACGTAAATATATATGAACAAGAGTTTACGTCGGTCACCCTCCTCAGTCTCTGTGCAAGACACCCTTGGACGCCCCCACCTGTCTGAACTGAGCTCACCCACCACAACACAACAGTTGGTTTTGTTAGGGGTACCTTCTGGGACTTGGATCTTTTTTCCCTGACTTTCCGGATATATGCTAGATATATCCAATATATAATTTGTTATATAGTTTTTGTATTCAGCCGAACATCTTACACAGTTGTACCTACACAGACTGTGGTGTTTTAAACTTGACCGCTCTCAGCCCAAACCATGACTTTGGTCCACTGGCTTCGGTGGTCACTTGGGCATTTAACAGCCAATAATAAAACGTTTCTGTCACTTGTTCTCGGGACCTTGGCGGTTTAACCTTGAAACGAACGGCGTCGTTTCTCCTGCACCTTTATGTATCTCAGTTCGTTCACAACGCTGGTCTGAAACTACATATCGGACCCAGCAGTTTCGTTTTGTCTGTTTTGTCGTACTGTTTTCTACCACCACTAGTTGTTTCAAATGCCCTGTTCCCGGCCCCTTCAGCACCAGTGTGGCATGCTTTGAATGTCCCAACAGTTCATCCACTTTTTCTGTCTCCCGCTGTTGTTAAAATCTTCCCCCCCTGACTTCTTGTCTGTCACGGTTTCTCCGTCTGTGTCTTGACTTTTTGTCCCAGTGGCGCCCGAAACCCCGTGCCCCCCCGTGGGGCTCACACCCGGCCGTTCCCGGTTCTTCCCCCCACCGCTCGCTTTTCTTCCTGGCCTTCGGTTTTCCCCATGCCCCCTCCCTGACCCTGACCCTTCCTAACCTTGTTGACAGGGTTCTTTCGGTACTCACACCCAGTTTTCTATCAACTGCACACCCGTTGGCGAGTGTCATCCTGCCCCCATGTCTGAGCTGTTGTTGTCCCTCTTTCGCCATCTCCATTCATGCCGCATTCATGGACCTGCCAGGGAGGGCCCCCGCGCGGCTGCGTTTGCGCTGTTCCTTCTGTGCCCTCTCCACAACCGATCCCATCCTCCAGTCAAAGGGCAATTCTTGTTTTGGCCTTTGTCCTTTCTCTATTGCCTTTCCTTTTCGTTTGCTCCCCCACAGTTTTGTCACAGAACCTATCATACTGATTTCTGAGGAAAGGGTCGCTCGCATACTAAATTAGACACATGTATTTGATTCCCAAGCCCACACAAGAACTTTCCTCTTGGGTCAGTGTTTGCAATATGCTGTGCTACAAGATCTCTCCTCTCTCTGTCTCTTTAGCTCTCATCTCTCTCTCGCTCTCTATCTCCACAAACCACCCACCCACACCCCCTTCACAAAGACGCGCTTAATTTGTTCCGAACCGCAACCAGCCAACACCCCAACCCTCGTTCAATCACATGTTCCACACATAAACCTACAAACACAGAATAACACCCAAATCAAGACACATTTAAGACTACTAAACACCTTCATCATGACATTTAAACAATTCAGGATACCACTGAACAATGAAGACAAATGTAAGACTCTTTGTAATATCTGACTAAGCTAAATTTCTTGTTCTTCTAGTTGCTACTTCATGTAAACCACAGTGCTGTGCTTGTTGTTGCTATGTTTGCACCAAACACAGAAACAACTTCTCACTTGTACCTCGCATATTTTCTCCAGTGTGTCAGTCTTATCATCCTGCTTGAACATGACAATGTAGGGTTGGGTTACTGAGGTTCGCAATTTTACGGGGTGTCTTCCTTTCCTGATTTTTGTCCAGCATTAGAAATCATTATAAACAAACTATTAATGCCGGACTCATAGATTTATAGTGGCTGAGATAAATCTAATGCACAAGCTTATTCTTTCTCCCTCACATTATCATCAGGGCTCAATAACTGTTTATTTACTCACTATCAACTTAATTTAAAGTGTTGGCAATGTCTTGCAAAATTCATACATATTTTACAGTCTACAAATTTTCCGCGTTCGATTCCATTTCAACTGAACATAATGATGTTTTTACTCTTTTACCTTCATGGGAATGTAGTGTTGCGGTAAGGGAGGTGAGTAATGTTGAGTAATTATTGTCCATAAATCAGTATGTGCTTTCAAGTGTGCTGGTGTTTTTATCACTAACAGTAACATTTTGCTTTTCCCGCAGGAAATAAGCTGGGTTGGGCCAATAGTTCCCTGGAGGGCTCTAGAGAGATTGACACTTGTTTATTTCCCTAAAAGTAAGTGAAAACCTCACTACAACTGTCTAATTCTAGACCTGTATACATCACCACTCCATTAAAACCCCTATATTACAAATAATGCTCATCTTCGCACAGTCAGGGAGATGGTTGTGTATGCAATGAATGTACTTCCCTCATTTTAAAACATTTAAATTGTCTAGGACTATTAAATTTCTTAGCGATGTCATTTCTACATTTCCATTGTTTTATCACTATTTAATTTTCTCCTTTGAAATGGACCTGTTACACTAAATAATCTAACCCTCTAATAATATAATATTACATAACAATAGTAGGTCTATTTATTTAGTGGTCCCAGTTTGAAGGCCGTGGTAAGTCTTTATTAATGTTAGATAGAATATAGGACACTCATATAATTGGTAATTTGATCCAGTGGTATGTATTTCGGCAGACAAACCTACGAACCAAAAGACTTTTGTATGCACAGTGATCAAAGCACCCGCGCGTGCGCGTTACAGTTGTGGGATCTATAGTCTTACGTGTGTTGTTATGTAGTTACTGTAACTGTGGAGTGCGCTTCACTTTGTCTTGGAACCACAATCTGCCCTCCGTTAATTAAAGGGGCAGGTGCGGTGTTTCTGTTAATTTGGAGTTTGTGACATGTTTCACGGGAAAAACAACGCCGAATAGATTCGTCAGAAAACCCAACGCACGAGGCTGGCGCCCAGCGGCTGGGTCACGCTGATCGAACACAGAACCGTTTGTGGAAACGAAAACTTAAGAAACCCGAAATAAGGAACCGGTTCTCAGGTTCCCAACACCTTAACAAGAATGAAGATCTTCAGTGTGGGACTTTCCCTCAGTTGGACTTGCAAACAAGAAACTTGAAAGAGGAGAATTCACAAAAGGGTCAAACTGTGGGTATACAAACCCTGGTCATGAATTTGCTAAGTTCAAATTTCCATTCATATTTGGTTCACAGGGAAAAGAGGTTGATTTTTGTTTGTTTCCTTTTGTTTGTTCAAAATTCAGGAATGAACTCTTTGGCACACTTTTGTTGTCTATTATTTCATTAACCTTATACAAAGAGCCCCAGTGGACTGGACTCAGATCAAAAGAGTGTAGTGTACATCCAAATACTTATATGATAGATTAGGAATGATGTGTTTCAAGAAATTTAATAAATCAGATTATAAAGCTGTGCCGTTTTTAATATTAACAAGCCTACAAGACTATACAAATAAATCACCACACATGCATCATGTTACGATTCCCGGACAAGTGTCAAGGAACTGTCACGAAGAGACGCCATTGTTGAATAAATTTTGTTTTCCTTCACATGTGTGCAAAACAGCTTTCACTAAAAACATTACTGTTGAACCAATGATGTCACATGGGACTCTTTTTATTGATGTTCTTAATGTAGTTCTGGCCTTGAACGTGCGTCAGTTACATTGCTGTCTATAGAGGCGTCAGAAAGCTCTCGGATTTCATCAAAAAGATCTTTATTTGTGTTCAGAAAGATGAAACGGAAGGTCTTATAGGTTGACACCCACCACACCCATGAGGGTGAGTACTTAATGACAGCATTGGATTTTTTTTGGGTGAACGAGCCCTTTATTCAGTTAGGATCCGTACCCTTTTATAAACATTATTTTGGGGGTTAATTAACTTTTGGATTATTTGTTTAACTCCCACAAATAAAAAATAAATGATGACAGCCCGATAATTATAATATAAGAAACAAAAAAAATCACCATTGTTTTAGGGATAAAATTTGGTTTAAAAACCAGGTAATGGGAGAATTAACAAACCCTCCTTCTTAAAAACCTCATGAAACCAAATATTACCGTACAACACTTTATTTAGTGGGACTTCCATACTGAGGAACCCTGGGAAAATGTGAAACGGGAGGCATGAAGGTCATGATATCTATTTTACCTATTAATAAACATCAGCGCCACCATGCTTCATAGAGTTTGTTTTTACACTATAATTCGGTTACAACAAACACATGCTACTTCCGGGATCCGTTGAAAAAACGGACATGATGGAATCTTGCTGTCTTTCCTCATTTGCCATCAGCCGGTGTTGTTTTGAAGCCAAATCTGCCGCTTTATTAACACTAGTAGGAATCTGTGTGTAAATGTTGCTTCTGTTGGTGTCGTCCAGCATCTACCAGCAGGAGTGTGAACAGAAACATTTACCAGAAACATTCTTCCGGAAACCTGCTCGAACGCAGCTAATTCCTGCCCTCCTAGTGTCTAATAAAACAGCTGAGGGACGTGAAAAAGAAAAAGGTGTCGGTAATACAATCATGACTAAAACCAGAAGAAGAAGAAGAAGGAAATTTGCTTGTAGTAGTCTCTATTCACCAGAAGTTTATAACATGTCATTTATATGTCTATTAAGGACTGTCCGGCTACCGAGAACCCGGAAAAATGTGAAAAAGGAGGGACGTCTAACAATACTTTTCAAATGTGCTCAATTTATATTATGGACATCAGGGCACCATGATCATCTGGTATTTTTATTGCATTTTTTTCATGTTTACACAAAACATGCCATATGCCCACATTAATTTCACACTGGACTGAAACTGCTATGATCCGGTTGCAAACAAACCTACACAAGTTTTGTGCTTGTAATTTGCATTTTGGTCTGGTTGTTTTGGTCCTCACCCACTGAGTTAAAACTAGGCCTCTAACAAACAAAACTTTTGGAAATTGTTTATTAATACATGAAACATGGATTTATATTCATACGGGGCTGTTGTGGATGCTTCTCGATTGGCTGATACGAAATGTTTTAAGGAGCGGCAATTATTTTTCAGTGGAAACACACATGTGAACTTACAGGACCTAAAACGCAGCAAAAGAACTAAAATCCACATCGACCCACCAACAAAGCAAATTAATCTAGCCAAAACAATAGGATAAAAATGAAACAATTATTTTTAATGTTTTTGCCACCCAAAATAAACATTTTCTAGTGTAACGGAAAGCACCATACTCTCTCTTTTATGTTCTCTCTCCCTTACACACACACACACAAACAATCGTGTTGTCAGTTGCAGATTGGTGGGATTGTATTAGTAAAAATCGTTTAGCAGCTACAGAACATTTTATCAAGAACATTACTTGCTTGGATCTGATTAATGTAATCCTGGTAACACAACAGTCAAATAAACGTTTGTCTGTGGTTTTTTGCCATGGTTAAGTTAGTCGTCTTCAGTAGTGATTATAAAAAAAAAAAAAAAAAAAAAAAAACCTGGCATGCATTTTGTATTGACAGCAGGGTCTTGGCAGCTTTGGATCCTGCCAGCGTTCAGCTCCAAAACCCTAATTAAAACACCAACACTGCCTGTAGCTTTCTACTGATCTTGAAGAAAATTGATGAGCTGGGTTTGGGTGTGTTTTATTAGGTTTGGGGACTCAGCCCTGTTATTACAGGCACTTCTTCTATTGGGTTTTATACAATCCTAAAACATCACGGATAATGGAGGAGAATAAACACTAGTCCAGAAGTCAAAAAAGAGTCCACACAACAGTTATCTTTACCAAACTCTGCTGCGGGAGCTCAACAGCTGAGGCCGCTCAAGAGCCGCCAATGCAGTGACTGACCCAAATCAAATCAAAAGAGCCATCTGTTAAACAGCCACAGAAACAAACACAAAAAAACAGTAACTGAGAATTCAGAAATCGGTGTGCTAACCCTCTCTGTTTTTTTGTTTTAAAAAGAACATGTTTGCATATTAACAGATTTAAAAGATAATCCATTTTTCTTTTATGTCAGCATAAACATCACTAAACAGGTGAAACACATCTCGTTAAGATTTACAATTAATATGCAGCTGGAAATGGGTGGATATGTAACAGATGTGTTTAATTAAGTATATAAAAAGACTATATCAAATAGAGATGTTCCTGCCTGTTGTTGATTTTAAACCATTTTAACAACAAGGTCGGTACAATGTTTATGGGATCATGTCACCCAAAAAACTTGAGTAACCACTGTTCCCAATGGGCAGTGAGCCAGGGGCCTTAACAGTGCCTGGAATCTCATGACACCATAAACTGACTTACGAGCTCAGGAGCTGGATCTAAGATACACTGTGATGTCCGCAAAACCACATTGTGATGAAACAGGTGGTTCATTAAAGCATGAGAAATGCACACATGAATTGGCCACCAACGAGTCCTGCGCTTAAACCCTTTGAAAGTTCTTGAGGATGTGGCTATGGAGAGATGACTGTAGAGAATATCTTAACTCTTCCTATGTCAATACAAGATCTCAGCCAAACATTGCAATGCAAACTATTGGATGGAAACTAAACGTTGAGTGCAAACAATCGTTACAACAAAAGCAAAACAACCACAAAGCCAAAGGGGGTGCAACGAAATATAAAGAGTGTTGGACTTCTTTTCAGACAGGCGGTTGTAAGTCCAAGTCTTGCACTTCCAAAACACAGGACAATGCCAAATGCCTTGCCTGGATGCAAAGAAACATAGTTTAAATTAGGAGTTGTGAAAAGATCAATGCACAGTGCGCTATTGGGGGCTTTTTTTAGTACATCATGGCACCTGATCACATTTTAAGCAAAGGTCGCCCCTCAAGGCTGTGGTTCTCAGTCCGCTGTTGTTCACGCCGCTCACAACACAACTCGCACAGCCAAGTCAGAATCCAACCCTTGTTGTCAGAAGTTCGCTTGATGACACAACAGTCGGGGCTCATCAGCAATGATACAACGAAAAACACCATACAGAGATGGAGGTGGAACAAACTGGTGACGCTGGTGCTCCACAGGCAAACAAACTCCTGTCTCTCGCCCATGTGGACAAGATGAAAGAGATTGTTGTGGATTTACGAAAGGAACTACCACTGCTCATCTTCCCCTGTCCTCATCAATGGCTCGGGCTGTAGCGAGAGTCAGGAGCACCAAGTTTCTTGCGTGTAGCACACATTTTCTGATTGACCTTACCGGTCCAGTACAACACCAGTTTCCCAATGTGAAGAAAGGCGCAACAATGTCCTTCACTTCCTGTGAAACACTGAGGGGAGCCAGCCTCTTGCCAACCCCATCCTCAAACACCCTATAACAGAGGAACTGTGGAGAGCGTCCTGGCCAGCTGCATAGCACTGTGTGGTTTGGACACTGCCAAAACCAGCCAGAACGAAAGACCCGCTCCAGCGGCATAAGTGGAGGACAGCTGAGAGGATCCATAGGGATCTTCCCTCCCCTCAATCAAGGAACCATCTTGATCTTAGGCACGCTGTGTACGCAGAAGCCTATGCCATTGTGAAAGATTCGTCTCAACTCCCCCACCCTCTCTTTGGCCCCTCTGCCATCAGACAGAAGACTACGCAGCATCAGGGACCTTGCCACGGCACAAACAGTTTGGTTCCCCAGGCTGTCAGAATCCTGAATAAGCTGATACCCAACCCAGTATATGACTCCCATCATTTAAAACCTGCCTTCCTACTCCATAACTAAAGGAAAGAAGGATGGCAACCAAAAAAAACAAACAACAAAAAAACAATGGACATTTGCATTTTAACAATCTGCACTCTGCACTTTCACTTAGCTGTTAATAGTCAGGACACTCGTGAACCACTGCCACAATGGTCAGTTTGACATACATCTGCAAACTCAACTCATCCAATGTGCACTAAGGATACTCTTGTGCAAATTACACATTTTCTAACATAATACCTGCTCGAGCACACCTCAATTGTGCACAAAGGCACTTTAGTCTTTACAACTTTAACATTTCTTAAATTTCTACCTCATTTAAACACTCTGGCCTTGTCTTTGTATCTTATTGTGCTCCTCATGTTTAATGTGCCTCTTATGTCTTGTCCCTGTGTCATGACCATGTGTTGGCATGAACATGTGTGCTATACTGTACTTGTTTTGTTGGTGTTCTTCTGCCACCTTGGTATGTCAGGAATGACATTTCGTCTTCTGTTATTTTACTGGTGTATGTGGAAGAATTGAACATTAAAAGTGACGTTTGAGTTGAAGTTGACGTTTCAACATGTTTTCCATAAACACAACACCCACTTGGGTTTTTTTTCTTTGTTATATTGGCCGATATTGTTGTGGTTAAGTTACCTTCAGCAGTATTTCCAATTCATGCTTTTAATTTGTGCATCTGGTAAACTGAGGTTTCATCTAAAAAACTTTTTTTTTTTAACCCCACACCCCCCCCCCCACCATTTGGCTCTCACAAGGAGCTATTGAGCAGAAAGGATTGAAAAAAAAAAGTCAAGAAAGTATTCAAACAAGCAGCACCTCGTAGTGATCATGTGATTCATCTCAATCAAGCTTATTTGATTGTGTAAGATCTGAGTGAGCTACAGGAAATTTAAAAACTATTTTTTTTCTTTTTCTTCAGGTTCTACTTCATCTGTGTGTTTGCAGTGCTGATCACAACAAAGGTGCGCATCTGAATAACACATGTAATATTAATGTTAAACATTTACTGGATTGTAACTATTTCTACATTGCTTTATTCTGTTTTATTCCATTGAAAAGGGTTTTAAACAAGTTTATTAACGTTTCGTTTAGAATGCTTAGAAAAAAATGTGTTCTTAAATATCTTTAATTTGTATTTAACATTTTAATTGAAAGTTGTTTTTTTGCCAAGGAAAATAGCCAAGGAATCTGGAATGGAATTACGACAAACAACCACTGCTACATGTATGAATGTCAGAATGTGTGTCTACAGTTAAAGTTTGTGTGATTTCAGTGTGTCTGCAGGGCGGTATTCCAAACAACGAAGGTGATGGTGACATTACCCGGGTATGTTTGAGGATAAGCGTGCGGATATACCTCAGCTTTTGGTTCTCAAAATCAAAGATACTTTCAGGGTATGTTAGTAACCATAGTAACTTGCTCTCTGGAAGATTAACCTTACGCCGGAGCAGGTTTATGTTCTAGGGTTAGATCACTTCAGCGCCAATGTGATCTATGACGAGCCTTCAGTGGGAGTGACAATAGCACACATCAATTATTATAATATTACATATATGATTTAATGATGAAACCGCTAATCATAAGTAATACATAAGGAATATATTAATCAATATGGGTATTATATTTATTTTATTGGCATATATAACCAGTTATCTGTATAAAATTATAAAAACACTAGGACAAGGTATGTTTAATGTATTATTATTATACAGGTCCTTCTCAAACAAATTAGCATATGTGAATAAACAGTCATTATTTTCCATAATTGTAATGATAAAAATTAAACTTTCATAATTTTAGATCCATTGCACACCAAATGAAATATCGTCAGGTCTTTTATGGTGAAATACTGATGCTTTTGGCATACATGCTCATGAAAAACACCAAAATTCCTATCTCAAAAAATTAGCATATCATGAAAAGGTTCTCTAAACGAGCTATTAACCTAATCATCTGAATCAACTAATTAACTCTAAACACCTGCAAAAGATTCCTGAGGCTTTTAAAAAAACTCCCAGCCTGGTTCATTACTCAAAAACCGCAATCATGGGTAAGACTGCCGACCTGACTGCTGTCCAGAAGGCCATCATTGACACCCTCAAGCGAGAGGGTAAGACACAGAAAGAAATTTCTGAACTAATAGGCTGTTCCCAGAGTGCTGTATCAAGGCACCTCAGTGGGAAGTCTGTGGGAAGGAAAAAGTGTGGCAAAAAACGCTGCACAACGAGAAGAGGTGACGGGACCCTGAGGAAGATTGTGGAGAAGGACCGATTCCAGACCTTGGGGGACCTGCGGAAGCAGTGGACTGAGTCTGGAGTAGAAACATCCAGAGCCACCGTGCACAGGCGTGTGCTTTTGAACCAGGAACAGCGGCAGAAGCGCCTGACCTGGGCTACAGAGAAGCAGCACTGGACTGTTGCTCAGTGGTCCAAAGTACTTTTTTTTCGGATGAAAGCAATTTTGCATGTCATTCGGAAATCAAGGTGCCAGAGTCTGGAGGAAGACTGGGGAGAAGGAAATGGCAAAATGCCTGAAGTCCAGTGTCAAGTACCCACAGTCAGTGATGGTCTGGGGTGCCATGTCAGCTGCTGGTGTTGGTCCACTGTGTTTTATCAAGGGCAGGGTCAATGCAGCTAGCTATCAGGAGATTTTGGAGCACTTCATGCTTCCATCTGCTGAAAAGCTTTATGGAGATGAAGATTTCGTTTTTTTTCAGCACGACCTGGCACCTGCTCACAGTGCCAAAACCACTGGTAAATGGTTTACTGACCATGGTATTACTGTGCTCAATTGGCCTGCCAACTCTCCTGACCTGAACCCCATAGAGAATCTGTGGATATTGTGAAGAGAAAGTTGAGAGACGCAAGACCCAACACTCTGGATGAGCTTAAGGCCGCTATCGAAGCATCCTCCATAACACCTCAGCAGTGCCACAGGCTGATTGCCTCCATGCCACGCCGCATTGAAGCAGTCATTTCTGCAAAGGATTCCCGACCAAGTATTGAGTGCATAACTGAACATAATTATTTGATGGTATTAAAAACACTTTTCTTTTTATTGGTCGGATGAAATATGCTAATTTTTTGAGATAGGAATTTTGGGTTTTCATGAGCTGTATGCCAAAATCATCAGTATTAAAACAATAAAAAGACCTGAAATATTTCAGTTGGTGTGCAATGAATCTAAAATATATGAAAGTTTAATTTTTATCATTACATTATGGAAAAATAATGAACTTTTTCCACAATATGCGATTTTTTGAGAAGGACAAAGAACAGCAATGGCTCCCCTTTTTTTCCTAGCGCCCGTTTCCATAAGTGACTCACTGATTCGTTCGCTTTGTTGAGATGTCAAAGGGTTTCGGGAAAACCCATAATCTGGGTTGAATGACTTACTCCCCTGGCACGCGTTTTTTGGAACCCTCACATACCTAGAGTAAGCAAGGTGTTGAGGTTTAATCAACAGAAGTTCAGGGTAAAGCTGATGGTAATTAAAACCGTGCTTTCTGAATACAACCCTGTTCCAGTAGAGGCTGTTATCGGGGTTCTGTTTCTCCCCCCCCCCCTGCCGTTTCTTCAGCTCAACAGGATCTTAACTTAAAACATAAATGTGCACGTGTAGACCAAAAACTGTGAGATTGTGTATGATATAACAAGGGCAAATTTTAGAGAACACCGGCCCATGGTACACGAACAAAGTTGAAACTTTCCTGAAGAGTATCAGAAGAGGAAACTTCTCCATCAAACTCCAACTCACTGAACAGGAAATTTCCAATTGCTTCATCACACCCTCCAATGAACAGAAGACTGTGGAGCTGCAGTTCCACAGTGTTTCAAACTACTTTGAATAATATATGAAATTTACATAAAATAAATCAAAGTTCATTTAGTTAGGATTTGGTGGGAAAAAATAAAACTGGCTGTATATACACAGTACCACACGTATCTGGGGCCCAAATGGAAGTTAATGAAACTCTGAGTAGGTTAACCCTGAAATGAGGGAAACTCTGGGTTTCCGTTTCAGAATGGAGTTTGTCAAACCCTGAGAAAGCAGCATAATAAGTCAAGCCTGTTCCTGTAAAGAGAGGTACCTTTAGCACAGTCAGTTACCATGGAACTTACTCTATGACCTAACCTGGTCAGGTGCCATCACTTTCGTGGCCCAACGGTTTAGACATTAATACTGTGTTGTTGTAGTTATTTTGAGGGGCACAAATTTGCAATGTTTATACAAGCTGTACACTCACTAATTTTACATTGTAGCAAAGTGTCATTTCTTCAGTGTTGTCACATAAAAAGATAATAAATATACAAAAATGTGAGGGTGTACTCACTTCTGTGAAATACTGTAAATGCATTAAATGGTGTTTAGTTTTAACGTAATTACTGGTATGTAATTTCAGAAGTAAAAATATTTTTTCTACAAGAGACACATATACTTGTTTATTTGAGAGACCTATTTTATTTTATCTTGTATATCTAGATTGCTCTTTAATAAAGATATACTTTATCCAATTTCTTGATTAAATCAATTGACCATCGGTATAATACTAGATTACTAATATCAATAGCTACATACAGCCTAATTACAACGAAAAGAATATGTTTAATTTACAGGCCGTCTATGCTTTGCACATATGGTATTCATTTGGGATAAATGTCCAGTGATTGCTGCTCTATCAAGTTTGCTGGGAAAAGGAGGAAGCACCTTGTTTTCAGATTTAAGCCAATGGAGATGTTTTGTCTGAAAGGTGAAAGTAGGCCAAACGAAACAGTAGAGCCTGACACTTTCCCGACTAGAGATTCAGTGAACCAGACATTTCACGGCTGGAAAGATTCTAGAAACCCAGAGATGGGATGGTGGAGCTGATATTTGGCTGTGATTTTTATTTGTGCCGAAATGAAAATATTTAGATGAAAAGAGCAAGATGCGGGATGAAAACCATTTCTGTCTACAAGATCTCTCTTCTCTCCTCTCTCTCTCTCCTATCTCTCTCTCTCTCTCCTCACACACACACACACACACACACACACACAACAACGACGAGATTAATTTGTAAGAAAGAAAAAGCCCAACCACCCTCGTTCAATCACTGACACACACTAAACCTACAACACAGAATAAACACCAAACTCAAGAGACATTTAAGACTATAAACACTTCATCATGACATTTAACACTTCAGTTATACCACTGAACAATGAAGACAAATGTAAACAGATATTGTCCATATGACTCAGTAATATTCTTGTCTGCTGTCATACTTCATGTAAACACAGTGCTGTGCTTGTTAGTGCATGTTTCACAAACACAGAAACACATTCTCACTTTACAGAATTTTTCAGGTGTCAGTCTTATCATCAGCTGAACATGACAAGTAGGGTTGGGTATCGTTAGAAATTTTCCGGGTCCGATCGCATTAAAATCATTAAACAACTATTAAGAAAATAGTGGTGAGGAAAAATGCACAATACTCAACTACTCAGTGCTCAATACTGTTTATTACTTACTATCAACTTAATTTAAAGGTTGGCAATGTCAAAATTCAACATATTTTACAGTATACAAATTTTCCGGTTCCGATTCCATTTAAATGAACTATTATTATGTTTTTTACTATTTTACCTTCATTGAATGTAGTGTTGCTGGAAGGTAGTGAGTAATGTTGAGTAATTCTTGTCCATCAATCAGTATGTGCTTCAAAGTTGATGTTTTTTACACTATCAGTAACATTTTGCTTTTCAAGCAGGAATAAGCTGGTTGGCCAAATAGTCCCTTGAGGGCTAAGACACTTGTTTATTTCCCTAAATTAATGAAATATAAACTGTTATACTTATAACCATGTATACACACACTCCATAAAACCCCTATATTACAAATAATAATGCAGTCAGGAGATGGTGTGATGAACTGAGTGGTTTCCTCATTTTTATACATTTAAAATGCATGAAAATAAATATTTTCTATCACTTTATTTATCTCTCTTGAAATGACCTGTACACTAAATAATCTAACCCTCTAATAATCTAATACTTACATAACAATAGTAGTCTATTTATTTAGTGGTCCAAGTTGAAGTCAGTGTGTATATTAATGAGAATATAGGACAAATATAATGTAATTAAGTGGCGGCAGACAAAACGACAAAAAGACGTGCACAGTTATCAAAGGCGCGTGCGCGTACAGTTGTGGGAAACGTGTGTTATGTAGTTACTGTAACTGTGTAGTGCGCGTCACTGGAAACAGTGTGCTCAGTAATTAAAGAGGCAGGGCGGTGTTTCTGTTATTTGGTTTGTGACATGTTTCACGGGAAACGCCGAATCGATTCGTCAGAACACCAACGCAAGGCTGCTCACAGCGCTTGGTCACGTGTCGCACCAGAACCGTTTTTGGAAACGAAACTTAAGAACCTGAATAAGAACCGGTTCTCGGTTCCCAACCCTTAACAAGAATGCAGATCTTCAGTGACGTCCTCAGTTTGACTTGCAAAGAAACTGAAAGAGAGAAACAAAAGGGTCAAACATACAACCTGGTCATGAATTTGCTATTCAAATTTCATTCATATTTGTTCACAGGGAAAGAGGTTTGATTTTGTGTGTTTCCTTTTAGTTTGTTCAAATCAGAATGAACTCTTTGGCACACTTTGTTGTCTATTTAGTTTCATTATTACCTTATTACAAAGAGCCCCAGTGACTGACTCAGATCAAAAGAGTGTAGTGTACATCAAAATAATTAATATGAATGATGTGTTACAAGAAATTAATAAATCAGATTTGATAAATGCTGTGCCGTTTTAATATTAACAAGCATACAATGATATACCAATAAATCACACACATGCATCATGGTACGATCATGAACAAGTGTCAAAGACTGTCACGGAAGAGAAGACATTGTTGAATAAATTTTTGTTTTCCTTGCACACAAAAAGCTTCATAACATTACTGTTGAACCACTGATGTCACATGGACTATTTTTATTGATGTTCTTAATGTATTTCTGGGCCTTGAACGTGTCAGTTACATTGCTGTCTATAGAGGGTCAGAAAGCTCTCGGATTTCATCAAAAATATCTTAATTTGTGTTCAGAAGATAAACAAAGGTCTTATAGGTTTGGAACAACATGAGGGTGAGTAATTAATGACAGAATTGTAATTTTTTTGGGTGAACTATCCCTTTAAATTCAGTTATGGATTACTTTAATAAACATATATTTTGGGGTTAATTTAATTTTGGATATATTTTGTTTAACTCCACAAATAAAAAATAACTGATGACAGCCAGAATAATTATAATAATAATAAACAAAAAAATCACCATGTTTTAGGGATAAAATTTGGTTTAAAACCAGGTAAGTGAGAAATTAACAAACCCCTTCTTTAAAAACCTCATGAAACCAAATATTAACCGTACACATTTATTATGACTTCCACTACTGAGAACCCTGGAAATGTGAAAAGGGAGGCATGTAAGTCATGATATCTATTTACATATTAATAACATCAGGCCACCATGCTCATAGAGTTTGTTTTTACAATATAATTCTGTTTACACAAAACACATCATACTTCCGTGATCCGTGAAAAAAAAGACCTGATGGAATTTGTGTTCCCTCATTTGCATTCAGCCTGTGTTGTTTTGAGCCAAATCTGCTTTATTTAAACTAGTAGGATCTGTGTGTAATGTTGCTGTCTGTTGGTGTAGTTCCAGCATCTACCAGCAGGGGTGAACAGAAACCATTACCAGAAACATCTTCAGGAACCTGCTGAACAGCTAATTCCTGACCTCCTAGTGTCTAATAAAACAGCTGAGGACGTGAAAGAAAAGGTGTGGAAATACAATCATGAACAAAACAGAAGAAGAAGAAGAAGAATTTGCTGTAGTCTCTTATTCACCAGAAGTTTATAACATGTCATTTATCGTCTATAATGACTTCCGCTACCGAGAACCCTGGAAATGTGAAAAAGGAGATGTCTAACAATACTTTAAAATGTGTACAATTTATATTAATGACATCAGGGCACCATGATCATCTGGTATTTTTATGATTTTTTTCAGTTTACACAAAACATGCCATACTTCCCACATATTTCACACTGAAACTGCTATGATCCGTGCAAAAACACCTCACACAGTTTTGTGCTTATATTTGCATTTGGTCTGGTTTGTTTTGGTCCTCACCCACTTCATTTAAACTAGCCTTAACAAACAAACTTTTGGACATTGTTAATACATGAAACATGGATTATATCATACGGGGCTGTTGGATGCTTCTGATTGGCTGACGAATGTTTTAAGGAGGGCAATTATTTTCAGGGAAACACACAGCGAACTTACAGCCTAAAACAGCAAAAGAACTAAAATCCACATCGACACCAACCAAGCAAATTAATATAGCAAACAATAGGATAAAAATGACAAATTATTTTCATGTTTTTGCTACAAAATAACATTTTATAGTGTACGGAAAGCACATACTCTCTTTCTTATGTTCTCTCTCCCTTACAAACACACACTCAACAAACGTGTTGTCAGTGCAGATCTGGTGATTTTATTAGTAAAATAGTTTAGCAACTACAGAACATTTTATCAAGAACATTACTGCTTGATCTGATTAATTAAATCCTGGTAACACAACAGTCAAATAAATGTTAGTGTGTGTTTTTTGTCATGTTAATATTAGTCTTCAGTTATTTATCAAAAAAGAAAAAAAACCTGGCATGCATTTTGTATTGACAGCAGGGCTTGGCAGCTTTGGTCCTGCAGAGTTCAGCTCCAACCCTAATTAAACACACCTGCCTGTAGCTTTCTACTGATCTTGAAGACCTTGATGAGCTGGTTTGGGTGTGTTTAATTAGGTTTGGGGACTCAGCCCTGTATTACAGCATTCTTCTATTGTGTTTTATACAATAAACATCACGATAATGGAGATATAAACACTGTCAGAAGTCAAAAGAGTCCACACACATTTCTCTACCAAACTCTGCTGCTGAGATACAGCTGAGGCCCTCAAGAGCCGCCAATGCAGTGACTGACCCAAATCAAAAGAGCCTTCTATTAACAGCCAGAAACAAACACACCAAAAACAGTAACTGAGAATCAGCATCTGTGTGTAACCCTTCTCTTTTTTTTGTTTTAAAGACATGTTTGCATATTAGCAGATTTAAAAGATAATCCATTTTTCTTTTATGTCAGCATAAACATCACTAAACAGGTAGTGAACACATCTAGTTAAGATTTACAATTAATATTCAGCTGAAATGTTGATATGTAACAGATGTGTTTAAGAGTATAAAAGACTATATCAAATAGATACATCCTGCTTGTTGTTGATTTAAACCATTTTTCAACAAGGTAGGTACAATGTATGGGATCATGTCACCCAAAAATTGAGTAACTCACTGTCCCAATGTGCAGTGAGCCAGGGGTCCTTAACAGTGCCTGGATTCATGTACACCATAAACTGACTTACGAGCTCAGGAGCTGATTAAGATACACTTTGATGTCGCAAAAACAAATTGTGAAACAGTGGTTCATTAAGCATGAGAAATGCACACATGAATTGGCCACCACCGAGTCCTGAGCTTAACCCTTTGAAAGTCTTGAGGATGTGCTGGAGTTGACTTTAGAGAGTATCTTAACTCTGCCATTGTCAATACAAGATCTCAGCCAAACATTAATGCAACTCTTGATTGAACTAAACGTTGTTCAAACAATGTTACAACAAAAGCACAACAACATCAAAGCCAAAGGTGGTGCAACGAAATATTAGAGTGTTTGACTTCTTTTCAGACAGGTGGTGTAAAGTCAAGTCATGCACTTCCAAAAAAGACAATGCCAAATGACTTGCCTTGGATGCAAACAACATAGTAAATTTAGAGTTGAAAGATCAATGTCAGTGCGCATATGTGGCAGTACATCAGGCACCATCACATTAAGCACAGGTGCCCCTCAAGGCTGTGTTCTCAGTCCGCTCTTCTTCACGCTGCTCACACACGACTTCACAGCCAAGTCAGAATCCAACCTTGTTGTCAAGTTTGCTGATGACACAACAGTAGTGGGCCTCATCAGCAACGATAATGAAACACCATACAGAGAGGAGGTGGAACAACTGGTGAGCTGGTGCTACAGCAACAAACTGTCTCTCAATGTGGACAAGATGAAAGAGATCGTTGTGGATTTACGAAGAACTCCAACTGATCATCTTCCCCTGCTCATCAATGGCTCGGCTGTAGAGAGAGTCAGGAGCACCAAGTTTCTTGGTGTGCACATTTCTGACGACCTTACCTGGTCCATCAACACCAGTTCCATTGTGAAGAAGGCGCAACAATGTCTTCACTTCCTGCGAAAACTGAAGAGAGCCAGCCTCCCGGCACCCATCCTCAACACCTTCCACAGAGGAACTGTGGAGAGCGTCCTGGCCAGCTGCATCACTGTGTGGTTTGGAAACTGCAAAACAGCAGAACGAAAGACCCTCCAGCGCATAGTGAGGACAGCTGAGAGGATCATAGGGATCTCCCTCCCCTCAATCCAGGACATCTATCAGGCACGCTGTGTACGCAGAGCCTCTGCCATTGTGAAAGATTCGTCTCACCCCCCCACCATCTGTTTGACCCTCTGCCATCAGACAGAAGAGGACGCAGCATCAGGACCTGCACGGCAACAGTTTTTCCCCAGGCTGTCAGAATCCTGAATAAGCTGATACCACCCAGTATACTACTCCCATCATAAAACTGCCTTCCTACTCCATAACTACAGGAAAGAAGGAAACAAAAACCAAAAAAAACAAAAAACAATGGACATTCGCATACATCTGCACTCTGCACTTTCACTTAGCTGTGCACTATAGACACTCTTGCACAACTGCACAATGGTCAGTTTACATTCATCTGCACTCAACTCATCCAATGTGCACTAAGGATACTCTGTGCAAATACACATTTTCTAACATAATACCTGCTCTGAGCCACCTCAATTGTGCACAAGCACTTTATTCTTAAACTTTAACATTTCTTAAATTTCTACCTCATTTAACACTTCTGCCTTGTTATATTTATTGTGCTCGTCATGTTTAATGTGCTCTTATGTCTGACCCTGTTGTCATGAACATGTGTTGTCATGAACATGTGTGTATACTGTCTTGTTTTGTCGGTGTCTTTGCACCTTGGTTCGTCAGAAATGACATTTCGTTCTTCTGTATACTGTGTATGTGGAAGAATGACAATAAAGTGAAGTTGAGTTGAAGTTGAGTTGAGTTCAACATGTTTTATAAAACCAATCCTTGTTCTTGTTATTATGCCGTTGTGTGTGTTAAGTTCATCATCAGTATTTTCCCATCATGCTTTTAATTTGTGCATCTGGTAAACTTAAGTTTCGTCTCAAAACTACACCATTTGGCTCTCACAAGAGTATTTGAGCAGAAAGTATTGAAAAAAAAGTCAGAAAGTATTTCTAACCAGCATGCACCTCGTGGTGATCATGTGATCATCTCAATCAAGCTTATTGATTGTGTAATGATCTGATTGAGCTACAGGAAATTAAATAACTTATTTTTTTTCTTTTTCTACAGGTTCTACTTCACCTGTGTGTTTGCAGTGCTGATAAACAAAGGTGAGCATCTGAACAACACATTTAATATTCATGTAAAACATTTGCTGGATTGTAATATTTCTACATTGCTTTATTCTGTTTATTCCATTGAAAAGGGTTTTAAACAAGTTAATACCGTTTCGTTTTAGAATGCTTAGAAAAATGTGTCTTAAATATCTTTAATTTGTATTTAACATTTTAATTAAAGTATGTTTTTTTGCCAAGAAAATAGCCAAGGAATCTGGAATGGCATTACAACAAACAAACATGCTACATGTATGAATGTCAGACTGTGTGTCTACAGTTAAAGTTTGTGTGATTTCAGTGTGTCTGCAGGGGGGCAAGGAAAAAAAGCAGGTTATGTGACATACCCGGGTATGTTTGAGGATAAGCGTGCGGATAACCTCAGCTTTTGGTTCCAAAATCGAAGGTTACTTTCAGGGTATGTTAGTAACCATAGTAACTTGCTCTCTGAAGTTGACCTTCTCCGGAGCAGGTTATGTTCTAGGGTTAGATCACTTCAGCGCACGTGTGATCTACTGACGAGCCTTCAGTGGGCGTGACAGATAGCACACATCATTATATAATATTACATATATGATTTAATGATGAACCGCTAATATAAGTAATAAATAAGGTAATATATTAATCCAATATGGTTATTATATTTATTTTATTGGCATATATAACAGTTATCTGTATAAATTATAAAACACTATGACAAGGTAATGTTTAATTTATTATATTATACAGGTCCTTCTCAAAAAATTAGCATATTGTGATGAAAAAGTTCATTATTTTCCATAATGTAATGATAAAATTAAACTTTCATATATTTTAGATTCATTGCACACCATATGAAATATTTCAGGTCTTTTATTGTTTTAATACTGATGATTTTGGCATACAGCTCATGAAAACCCAAAATTCCTATCTCAAAAAATTAGCATATCATGAAAAAGGTTCTCTAAACGAGCTATTAACCTAATCATCTGAATCAACTAATTAACTCTAAACACCTGCAAAAGATTCCTGAGGCTTTTAAAAACTCCCAGCCTGGTTCATTACTCAAAACCGCAATCATGGGTAAGACTGCCGACCTGACTGCTGTCCAGAAGGCCATCATTGACACCCTCAAGCGAGAGGGTAAGACACAGAAAGAAATTTCTGAACGAATAGGCTGTTCCCAGAGTGATGTATCAAGGCACCTCAGTGGGAAGTCTGTGGGAAGGAAAAAGTGTGGCAAAAAAATGCTGCACAACGAGAAGAGGTGACCAGACCCTGAGGAAGATTGTGGAGAAGGACCGATTCCAGACCTTGGGTGACCTGCGGAAGCAGTGGACTGAGTCTGGAGTAGAAACATCCAGAGCCACCGTGCACAGGCGTGTGCTTTTGAACCAGAAACAGCGGCAGAAGCGCCTGACCTGGGCTACAGAGAAGCAGCACTGGACTGTTGCTCAGTGGTCCAAAGTACTTTTTTCGGATGACAGCAAATTTTGCATGTCATTCGGAAATCAAGGTGCCAGAGTCTGGAGGAAGACTGGGGAGAAGGAAATGCCAAAATGCCTGAAGTCCAGTGTCAAGTACCCACAGTCAGTGATGGTCTGGGGTGCCATGTCAGCTGCTGGTGTTTGTTCCACTCTGTTTTATCAAGGGCAGGGTCAATGCAGCTAGCTATCAGGAGATTTTGGAGCACTTCATGCTTCCATCTGCTGAAAAGCTTTATGGAGATGAAGATTTCGTTTTTTCAGCACGACCTGGCACCCTGCTCACAGTGCCAAAAACCACTGGTAAATGGTTTACTGACCATGGTATTACTGTGCTCAATTGGCCTGCCAACTCTCCTGACCTGAACCCCATAGAGAATCTGTGGGATATTGTGAAGAGAAAGTTGAGAGACGCAAGACCCAACACTCTGGATGAGCTTAAGGCCGCTATCGAAGCATCCTGGGCCTCCATAACACCTCAGCAGTGCCACAGGCTGATTGCCTCCATGCCACGCCGCATTGAAGCAGTCATTTCTGCAAAAGGATTCCAGACCAAGTATTGAGTGCATAACTGAACATAATTATTTGAAGGTTGACTTTTTTTGTATTAAAAACACTTTTCTTTAATTGGTCGGATGAAATATGCTAATTTTTTGAGATAGGAATTTTGGGTTTTCACGAGCTATGTGCCAAAATCATCAGTATTAAAACAATAAAAGACCTGAAATATTTCAGTTGGTGTGCAATGAATCTAAAATATATGAAAGTTTCATTTTTATCATTACATTATGGAAATAATGAACTTTTTCACAATATGCTAATTTTTTGAGAAGGACCTGTATATATTTATTACATTTTATATTTTCATTTCCCACATGGATCGGCATTTTCTATAATGTCTAAATTCTAAATCAAAATACATATCTGATATGACTGATATGATAAAATTAGCATTAAAAAAACTATATAATTCATATTCTCAAGGATTAAACGGACAAAAGAAAATTAAAATGATTTGCACAACCATCAATTAGGTGGCGATATGCACTAAGCATGTTAAAAGAAGAAGAAAGAAACAGCATGGCTCGCTTTTTCCTAGCGCCCGTTTCCATAGTGACTCACTGATTCGTCGATTTGTTGAGAATGTCAGGAACATAATCTGAGTTGAATGAACTTACTCCCTGACGCGTTTTTGGAACCACATACCTTGAGTAAGCAAGGTTTGAGGTTAATCAACAGAAAGTTCAGGGTAAAGCTGATGGTAAGTTAACCCTGCTTTCTGGAATACACCCCTGTTCACAGTAGAGGCTGTTATCGGTGGTTCTGTTCTCCTGCCGTGTTCTTCAGCTCAACAGGATCTTAAACTTCAAGACATTAATGTGCACTGGAGACACAAAAACTGTGAGATTGTGTATGATATAATCAAGGGCAAAGATTTAGTAGAAAAACAGGACCCATGGTACAAGAACAAAGTTGAAACTTTCCCTGAAGAGTATAAGAGAGGAAACTTCTCCATCAAACTCAACAAACTCCAACTCACTGAAGCAGGAAAGTTCAATTGCTTCATCACACCCTCAAAGGAACAGAAGACTGTGGAGCTGCAGGTCAACAGTGTGTCAAACTACTTGAATAATATATGAAGATTTACATAAAATAAAATCAAAGTTCATTAGTTAGGATTTGGTGAATACTGCTGTATATACACATTACAGACAGATCTGGGGGCCCAAATGGAAGTTAAGTGAAAACTCTGAGTATGTTAACCCTGAAATGAGGGAAACTCTGGGGTGTTCCGTTTCAGAATGGGAGGTTTGTCAAACCTGAGAAAGCAGGGTAAGTCAAGCCTGTTTCTGAAAGAGAGGTAACTTATACTCAAACTCAGTTACCATGGTAACTTACTCTATGAACCTAACCTGGTACTCACTTTCGTGGCCAACAGTTTAGACAATAATGGCTGTGTGTTGAGTTATTTTAAGGGGACAGCAAATTTACACTGTTATACAAGCTGTACACTCACTACTTTACATTGTAGCAAAGTGTCATTTCTTCAGTGTTGTCACATGAAAAGATAATAAAATATTAACAAAAATGTGAGGGGTGTACTCACTTCTGTGAGATACTGTAAATGCATTAAATGGGTTTAGATTTAACTGTAATTACTGTATGTAATTTCAGCAGTAAAAATATTTATTTTTCTAAAAAGGAAACAAATTAGTTGTTTATTTTAAGAGACCTATCTTATTTTCTCTTGTATATCTAGAATTGCTCTTTAATAAAGAAAAAATACTTCTTATCCAATTTCTCAATTAATCGATGGAACCATCGGTAGAATACTAGATTACTAATCGATGGCTACAGCCCTAATTAAAACTAAAAGAATATGCTTCATTTGCAGGCCAGTCTATTGCTTGCACATATGGAAGCATTTTGGGAATAAAATGTGCAGTGATTTGCTGCTCTATCAAGTTTGCTGGGAAAAGGAGGAAGCAACCTTGTTTCAGATTTATTTAAGCATGGAGATGTTTGTCTGAAATGTGAAAGGATGGCCAGAAGAAACAGTAGAGCCTGGACACTTCCCAAAGACTAGAGATCAGTGAACCAGACATTTCAAGGCTGGAAAGATCTAGAACCCCAGAGATGGGATGGGTGGAGCCGATATTTGGCTGTGATTTATTGTCCGAAATGAAAATATTTAGATGAAAAAGAGCAAGAATGAGGGATGAAACCATTTTTAAGTACTACAGTCTCTCACCCTCGATGGAAAACAAGAGGGCAAAAGTAGAAGGACTGAGACTGAAGTTAATTCAGACAGGGCCGACATGAAAACCACGGACAAAACCATGTAGGGCCCATATCTCAAGTCCATATCGTGTCCAAACTGGCCCCATCATGAAATGTTGGCTGGGATGAAGATGAGTGTGACTCTCCACTGAACACTTTCCCAGAAAGATGCAATGTGTATAAAGGAACTGAGGAAAAACAGCCCAAGTTGTGGGTGAAGTTGTAATTTGAAGTTCTCCAGTGACATCACACGATTTTTAGATTGGAATCTGGTAATTACAGTAACTCAAGCGTGACATGAACACACCATAAAATATTCAGTTCCACATGCATAAAACACAAGAATATTTATGTAGGCCACACTAACACAAACTGAAAAACTTGTAAATGTTTGACATCATTATATCATTATATCGGCGTTCTTATGCACTATTCTGTGATGTTTTGTAGTAGAAATAATGCGAGTAGTGCATTCAATGAGAATTCCAAAGAAAAACTGCACTTCAAATACCTGGCTGATAAACTTAAATAACCAAAAATTGAAGTGTGGAATGTTGGACACTTCATGCACTCAACTGTCGCAGCTTTGATTATGTAGCAAAGGGGGAGGGGCTATCAGAATCCAATTATGAATGACAAAATAACCTTATAAAATTCATACGCTACATGGCTGAGTACATAGTGCATAAGTATATAATGTATAAGTGCATATGTTGCGTCATTTAGGACACAGTTATAGTCTTAATTAAAAGAAGAAGAAGAAATGATTGTTTCCACAGTTATTAACACTATATCACATTTTAAATCTTTTTTTAAATAGTTAACACTTCTGCCAGGTTGTTTGCGCTCTAAAAGACTTCTAATGCGCTCTAAAAGACTTCTTCTTTTTTTTTTTTTGTTATAAAACACAAGTTGCGTGTTTTAATGTAGTTCCAGCATCTACCAGTCTGACCTCCAGGTACAGAGCTTGAGGAAGTGATGTAAATTTGACATCATCTTTCTCCTGATCGCTGTAATCCATTTTTGGATATTTTTACTTGTTTTGGAAAGTCGTGGAAATACAATCGTGAGCAAAATAATAATAATAATAATAATAATAATAATAACATTTATATAGCAATAAATAAATAAACCGTGCAAAACAAAAGCTCATTCATCAGAACTTTGCCGTACTGTTTATCCATCTATGACAACTTCCGCTGCACTGAAACCCGGAAAAGGAGACAAAAGCCTACTTTCGGTTGCGTACGATATATGTTATTGATTAACCATGATCATCAGGTATGTTTATGACTTTTAACGACATTCTGTTTACCCCAAACAAGTCATACTCCCACATATCTGAACCTACCGCGATCTGTGTAAAGAGACTTAATATAGTTTGTGCGCTCGCATTTGGCATCTGGCACTTCCGTGAAGTTGGCACCCCATAAAAAGAAATAATCACCAAAAACTATGCCATTCGTTTTTGCTACGTTTGTGCTGATTTGTGCCGCAAAAACGAACGTTTGTGCTGGTTTGATGTTTGAGATATTAAACGTTCTTTTTTTCGACCGTGTGACGTCACTCTCCACCCTATGTTGCCCAAATCGCTCCAAACCAGCGCAGTTCCTTTGTGCTCGTTTTGTGCCCGTTTGTGCCGTTAAATCAAACATTGTATCCATTTTCCTTCCGTAGATATAACCAAAATATTTTCGGAGGCCGTGACGTCACTCTCCACCCCAGTTCCTCTAAATCGCACAAAACTGTTTGTGCTCGATTTGTGTCGGACGTGTCATTCAGTTTTTGATTTTATATTTTTCATTTTATCTATTTTATGTCATTCGTTTGTGGCATTTGACGTCACTCTCCACCACATGAAATTTACATTGTATCTATTTCCCGTACTCAAAAATAACAAAAAGGGCCAGTGACGTCATTATAACAGTTTATGCTCTATAGTTTAGAAGATGGTAATAAAATATGACAAGAACTCATAGTTAAACTGTGTCAGAACATACTAATCTTGATAATGTTAGATAGCTTTGATAGAAAGGTATGTAATGGATTACGATCAACCAAAAATTATACAGACAGCTGTTAGTATGACAGTATTTACACAACTATCAATACTTAGTCGTGCCTCCCTTAGCCCTAAATGACTCTCTGTAGTCTCCTGGGTATGTTCATGCAAACCTGAACTTCCAATTTTTTTTCCCCAGACTTTGTTTGAAGAATAGTTGGTCCCAAATTTGTATCAGTTTTACTGGTAGTCCACTGTTTGAAGAATTTTTTGGTAGAATTTGTCACAGTTTATTTTATTTTGCTATCCTCACTTACATAAATGAACTATAGTGTCCAAAACAAAAAAAAAAATGAAAAAATTATATCTGGTCTCTGAATAATTTTTGGTTTGACTCTATATCCTTCGTTATTTTCACAGTTTTGTTACTTTCTATGTTAATTTTTTTTGCTCTATGGTTCATCATCTGTATTTTTTTTGCTGTTTTTTGTTTCTTTTTTTGTTTTTTATTTATGGTACATCATCTTTAATGATGTACTAATCATCAACCACACGTTATAAATCTCCTGTGATAATTTTCACAAATATTAGTCGCTTTTTTTTTTTTCCTTTTTTATTTTTTGTTTTGTTTTTATCTGAAACGTGCTGCAATTTATATTCCAAAGCCACTCATATAAATCAGAGAGAATCGTGTGAGTGTATTTGTAGTGTTGTAGAAGAGAGGGACAGTAGTAACGTGCTGCCTAGCGCATTACACACAGGCTGCTAGATTCATTTTCGCCAGAGTCATGTATGCCTAAGGTTGAAAATAAATGATGTTTATAGTGAATGCCCCATAAATTGTCTTTTTTTACGATATAGTTTTAAACCAAATGCGTTTGCTAAATGAGTGAACATCAACGATCATACAAAAGAAGTGCGCGAGTGAGGTTGAGTGTTATTTATCTCTCTCTCTCTCTCTCTCTCTATATCTCTCTATATATGTCTCTCTCTCTCTCTCTCTCTCTCTCTCTCTCTCTCTCTCTCTTTAAGTAACTTGTGCATTGTTTTACTTATTGTTTTTGACACATCCGACCTAACAAACTTTCCAGTGATGAACTGCATATGCACTAGACACGCTCGCGCATCTCCGCCGCTGCGCGCTCAGTCCACTCAGAGTGCTTTATCAGCTCGCCGACACTGAGGTGCACCATGAGTGACGGATCCACATCCCGGGAGTGATCGATCAGCATCCCGCCAAGACCCTTGCACTCTGCCAACTGATGTGCTTTTTGTAATAAACACCTCTCTGAGGCCTTTTTTTTCAGATCTCCACTTTAAACCTCAATTAAGTTTAAAGTTAATCCATAATTGAGATTTAAATCTGAGTTTAAAGTTATGGTGAAACATTAAAGATTAAAGTTAAGGCTATAACTTAAATCCAGGATCAAAATGATTGGTTAAAATGTAAACCTGCTTATTTTTAAAGGTTTAAAGTTTGGTGCAACAGAATTATTAGGTAAACCTCAATTTAATCTAGATTTAAATTTAATCATTGCAAACAATTTAGCTATAATTTGAAGAAAAGCGGCAATAGGCCTAATGATCATTTAAAATATAATTTGAAGAAGTGTTTCTTTCACAAAATGAGCATTGTACAGTATATAGGCCTATAACTATAAAGTAAACTAAGTTTTTCTCCTTCTTTACCTTAGATATACAGTAACACCTACTGTAGAAGCATATATTCTTCTTATGCACATGCAAAGTATTGCAGCTGTTATTTCTATGAAATCCTGTTGTCTTTGCTATTCTGTTACTAATAAAAAAAAAAATAAATTTCACTGCTTGTCCTATTTTGGCACAATCCCTAAATTGAACTTGAGTAGTTTTTTTAAGGGCACCCAACTCACATGAAATTCAACTGTCAAACATATTCTACCTGCCTTCCTGATATAAATTACTATACATTTGATATGGTAATTAATTCTGAGACACTAATTTGGGCAAATAGCACTAATGACTTGTTTAAGACTTAAAAGCTATAAGTTGAGGACTTGCAACTCGACTTGGGACTTGTCTGTCTTGGCTCGGGACTTGATTCGAGAATTGAATGCAGTGACTCGAGAGACTTACTTGTGACTTGCAAAACAATGTACCTCTGGTTTTTGGTTCCCAGAACGTTATTTTTTATGGTTTGTTTTTGGTTAGCCAGGAATTTTTTTCTTAACGTTCCCCTATCGTTAGTTTTTGGTTCCCAGAATGTTATGTTCCCCTAACCTCTTTACTCCGATATGCTCATCCCGCTGTACGTCAGTAATCATCCAGCACACTCGTGACCCAATACAGTATAAGCAGCATTGAAACTATCTGTATGGACGGCTAATCAGTATTATAAAAACCACATCTTGTGTTTTATCTATTGTTTAAGTAATAATCTGAGCGCATTATATGTAAGATTAAATAAAATTAAATCTGTCCATAATATGTCAGATTACGAAGTACCCAGATTTTACATTTCTTCAGCAACAAATACAAATTACTTCAACACAGTGTATGGTTCATAAAATATGACATTTATTCACAGATATATAAAATATATTATAAAAATATATATATACTTGACTTAAGGTAGGATATCAGTAACGTTAAATTCATTTTTTACCACTGAAGTGTACAGTTTGTGCAGCGGGACCTTTTTTGGATCCGTAAACATAAAACCTCTTGCTTAATCATGTTCTCTTCAGTTAAGCATTTTAAATCCATCCAAAGTCATATTTACTCTCATAAATGTATTAATTTTAAGTAATCATTCAATAAAGAGATCGATAAACGAGCGAGTCAGTCAGCCAGTAAAACGAAAAAAATGACCGATAAAGGGATACTCCACCCCAAAATGAAAATTTTGTCATTAATCACTTAACATTACAGTTGAAAGTGAAAGTCGTGACATTTGTCAAGTATGGTCACCCATACTCGAAATTGGTGCTCTGCATTTAACCCATCCAAGTGCACACACACAGCAGTGAGAAGTGAAACACACCGTGAACACACACCCGGAGCAGTGGGCAGCTATATATCCAGCACACGGGGAGCAACTGGGGGTTCAGTGCCTTGCTCAAGGGCACTTCAGCCATGGGTATTGAGGGTGGAAGAAAGCTCTGTTCATTCACTCCCTCCCACCTATAACTCCTGCAGGAGTGGAGCAGTGGGCAGCACCGAGACTGGTTACAAGTCCAATTCTCTAACCATTAGGCCACAGCTGCCCCCAGTTGAACCACTGATGGCAGAATAACCATAAGGGAACCTTCTGTATTTTGTTTTTAGGTTATTTAAAAATAACCACCCTGCAATGTTCTGGGGATGTTATTTTATGGTTGCAAATGTTGATCAGAAATAACTTGAGAATATGCATTATGGTAAGTTATATATTGGTTATTTTAGTTTGTTTAAGTTGTTTATAAGTTTTTTTTGGTTATTTAAATTAGTACAAAACATATAACCTACAAAACGTTAGTATTTGGTTCCCAAAATAAATAACCAAACGGGAACCAAAAAACTAACGTTAGTGTAACGTTCTGTGTTTGCTGGGTAAATATTGTTTGCGCTGCAAAAAAAAAAGGCTTCCGATAGGGCTGTGCGATATGGGAAAAATATCTAATTGTGATTTTTTGACAGATATTGCGATTGTGATTTGAGTTGCGATTTTAAATTTGTAAAGTCAAGCTTCAGCTCAGTATTGTCAATAATGTGCAGCACAGTATGATTATCATTACCCTGTTGGAAAAAAAGGCAGAAAATCTTAGTTTCCATTAAAACATTACAAAATTCCTTTTTATTTTTGGCATTATTCCAATAGGAATTACTGTTGTTCTATTGGTTGCCATCTGCCATATTACATCCCACCAACAGAATCCATCAAATAGACACCATTATAGTTTACAATAAAACCAATACAATTCCCATTATAACCCTGGAATCCATTACATTTTCAGTTGTGTTTTGGGAGGGGTTCCAATTTTTTTTTTTTTTTTTTTTTTTCAGAAGACAAGATTATAATGGTATAACTACATTTACAGAATTAACTTAATTGCTGAATTTCACTGGAAAGATTTGTTTATTTTTTATAAATAAAGAACTGTGTTTCTTTAGTCAATCATTAAAGTATTACATATGTTAAACTGTATTTGGGATTTTAAAAACAAGTGGAAAATGTGCTGAATGTTTCATTTCATCCAAGTGAAAATGAAAATGTGCTGAATGTTTCATTTCATCCTTTTTAAACGCGGAGCCAGGCGCTAGTCGACGCAGATTGTGCGCGTGCGTCAAGCCTCACCCATACTGCCAGATGCGCGAGAAGGGTCTGGCTGCAGACTTGCACTTGCACTCTCAGACTTGCATTCTCAGACTTGCACTCTCAGACACTTGTGCTTCCGCTAGCAATGTCACTTGCAGTCTTTATTTTTTTTTATTTTTTTCTATTTATTGATAACTTTTTGTTTGAATCTCTCAACATCTTACAACAGTAGCCAGGTGGTGAAGACAAGAAAAAAGAAACTAAATTACAATGTCACATGCAATCGCCACTTGCACTCTCCGCTACCTGTGATGTCACTTGCAATCAACACAAATCGTGCATGTTGCCAATGGAGACAAGATGCTGTGGTGGTGATTAAATGATTAAAACGAAATTAGTAGGCCTACTACCATAACGTACAGGGTCCTGCAAGAAAAAGACAAGACCGGCAAATCCGTGGCCACAGAACAGTAGAATATGAACGCAATGCACAAAGTCTTTCGTTAAGCGTTTTCCTCCTGTAGAAAAAACAAACACTTAATATGGCATAATGTATTAAGATACATTAAGTTCAATTAAAAGACCAAATTCGATATATAGTTATTATTTAATGTACTACAAGGCAAGCAGATGGCTATGAACACAATGCGCAGACTTTGTCCTCCCATACAGCAAAACGCTTAATGTGGCCTAATAACAGACTAAGATGATAAAGTCACTTCAGTAGGCCTAGCCTATATGTCTTGTTGTTGACTCGTATATACAGATCAGCAAATATGAACGTGCATTATGAAATGCATTAAGTGATTTTTAAAAGGATCAACTCTGTACAGGCAAGCAGACGAGTACAGAACGCAGTGCGTTAAATTGTACATTAAACGTTTTCCTCCTATAGAAAATCATTATAAATAAAACACATAATGTAGCTTAATGGACAAAGACAGTGATATTAACGAGTTGTAGACAGTTTATTCTATATGGAAAAATGCTTAACGGGAAACTTTGCGTGTTGCATTTATTCTGGGCTCACCTGCTTGCCTGTACATATTTGTTATGTATTTTAATAATGTAGAGAAGCATACTGAGTTTGGCCTTTATCATCTTAGTCCATTATGCCACATTTTGCGGTATGTGAGGAAAATACTATATACATATTCATTATATTAATGAACTGTATATTTAATTTGATATTTGAATAGCATATTAATACATTTAGCCATGTTAAGTGTTTATGTTATGTTATGAAAACGCTTAGCGAGAGACTTTTGCGCAAGCGTTAATATTCTGGTGTTCTGGCCACAGATTTGCCGGTCTTGTCTTTTTCTTGCAGGACCCTGTACATTATAGTACTAAATTAGTTTTAATCGTTTAATCACCACCACAGCTTCTTGTCTCCATTGGCAACATGCACGATTTGTGTTGATTGCAAGTAGTGATTGCAAGTGACATTGTAATTTAGTTTCCTTTTTTCTTGTCTTCGCCACCTGGCTACTGTTATAAAATGTTGGGAAATTCAAACAAAAAGTAATAAAAAATTAAACAAAATAAAAAATAAAGACCGCAAGTGATGTTACTAGCGGAAGTGCAAGTGACAGGCCATCACGGTGCTGGACTGCTGCTCCCACTATATAGTGCACTATATCGGGTGTCAGCAATTTTGTAGTGCTGTCCGAATTCTGAGTGAACGACTTCATTCCCTACATTCGTCCACTACTTTTTACCCACAATTCATTCTGATTTCGAGTGTACAACCGATGTACACTCGCTGAAGCACTATTTCCCACAATCCAATGTGGGGTGTAGTCTCGCTGGAAGCGAGAGCGGGAGCGAGCGAGTTTGAATGAGATGACGTTTACATCATTTCTGTTACGTTTATTTCATACAATCATTTATAATAAAATATGTTATGTTGGCAATAACTCAGTTTAATATTTTACTAATTTACTGAGGTGGCATCGTTGTTAACTTACAAAAAATGATGATAATTTGGTGGCTAATTTAAAAATGTTCGTTAATCACCTGTAGGTAGCGTATTCATTCTGATGTAAAATTAACGGTCGCCTGAGGGCGCTCTTCGACCATTATCTTATCTGAGCTAAAAACGCTGCTCGGGAGAGTTTAAGGATACTAAAAAAAAAAATAATTACATAAAATTATGAACGTGTTAATGTGATTATTTTTGTTCTCAGTATTTTAATAATATGATTATGAACATAAAAGCATTACAAAACAAATAAATAATATACCATCAATGAAAACACAAAGCTGACGGGGAGGTATGTATAATTACAATAAAGTAATTTTGAGTGTTATTGGTATTTATAGTATATACATGTAATATAAAATTGCATATGTGACAATGTTTTTGCAACCGCTCCAAGTCTCACGCGCAGTGTATACGTCACCGTCATAAAAATAGGTCACCGTCCGAATCTATTCACTTATTTCGTTCACTCCTTTCCTGATTATAGTCCACTCAACTGCTATTCACTATATAGGGATTAGTGAACGAGTGAGCGATTTCAGACACAGCATGAGAATGCAAGTCTGAGAGTGCAAGTGCAAGCCTGCAGCCAGACCCTCTTGGGATGCGCTCGTGGAGATTTGCGGTGCAGGGCCGCGCGCGAATATAACCAAGCAATACGAGCTGGCTGCGTGAGTGCGGCAGGTGTGAACGGCTCGTCCGTGACGCTGGATTCGCACCGCGTGGGGCAGAGAGCGAGTATGAGAAGCATTCAGACATAGGCTGTCTGTGCGGTCTTCTGAATTGGAAATAGCGAACATGCAATAAGGGATGCACTTGCAGCTCTTGCAAATGACCTTTTTTGTTCGTTGTCTGTCGTTTCGAAGCTTAAGTTATATAGTTTTTCTTTAGTTTTAATTTGCCCATGTAGACGCCATAATCCCACTCTGTCTCTCCCGGTTTCCGTTTTTTTTTTTTTTTTTTTTTTTTTTTTTTTAATGGTGGGCGTTTATGCAGTTGGTTAGAGCAGAGCTGATTGGGGAGAATGGAGGTGCGCTCACTGGTTAGTAAGACTGCCACTCAAGGCTGGCAGTCATGCATATGCTCTGGAACAGCTAATATCGCGTCCACATAGCAGGCTTTTGCTATTAGCTAATCGCAACGTCTCAAATCGCGATTTCGATTAATTGCACAGCCCTAGCTTCCGAAGTGTTTTTTTTCTTGTGCTTCATTCTTAAATGAATATGATATAAATTGTGACCCTGGACCACAAAAACCAGTCATAAGGCTCATTTTTGTAATTGAGATTTATTCATCATCCGAAAGCTGAATAAGCTTTACATTGATGTATGGTTTGTTAGGATATGCAATATTTGGCCGGGATACAACTATTTGAAAATATGGAATCTGAGGGGTGCAAAAAAAAAAAAAAAAAAAAATACAATCTAAATATTGAGAAAATCACCTTTAAAGTTCTTAGCTATGCATATTACTAATCAAAAATTACGTTTTGATACACAGGTGCATCTCAATAAATTAGAATGTCGTGGAAAACTTGTGTATTATATAAATTCAGTGCACACAGTCTGAAGCAGTTTAAGTCTTTGGTTCTTTTAATTGTGATGATTTTGGCTCACATTTAACAAAAACCCACTAATTCACTATCTCAGCAAGTTAGAATATGGTGACATGCCAATCAGCTAATCAACTCAAAACACCTGCAAAGGTTTCCTGAGCCTTCAAAATGGTCTCTCTCGGTTTGGTTCACTAGGCTACACAATCATGGGGTGTGGCAATTCATTAGCTCAACAAATTAAAATATGGTGATATACCAATCAACTCAAAACACCTGCAAATGTTTCCTGAAATTCAAAGAAGCTGACTGTTCACAGACTGCTGTATGTATCCATGTTAACAGAAAGTTGAGTGGAAGGAAAAAGCGTGGAAGAAAAAGATGCACAACCAACCGAGAGAACCGCAGCCATGTTCAAGGATTGTCAAGCAAAATCGATTCAAGAATTTGAGTGAACTTCACAAGGAATGGACTGAGGCTGGGGTCAAGGCATCAAGAGCCACCACACACAGACGTGCCAAGGAATTTGGCTACATTTGTCATATTTCTCTTGTTAAGCCACTCCTGAGCCACAGACATCCAGGCCAACAATTCACTAAAAAATATTTTTTATTGGTCTTATGAAGTATTCTAATTTGTTGAGATAGTGAATTGGTGGGTTTTTGTTAAATGTGAGCCAAAATCATCACAATTAAAAGAACCAAAGACTTAAACTACTTCAGTCTGTGTGCATTAAATTTATTTAATACACGAGTCAATGTGAGTAGAATTACTGAAATAAATGAACTTTTTCATGACATTCTAATTTATTGAGATGCACCTCTATTTACAGTAGGAAATTTACAAATTATCTTCATGGAACATGATCTTTACCTTATTGGCTATTTCTACAAATATACCTGTGCTGCTTATGACTGGTTTTGTGTTCCAGGGTCACATTTACTTGTCATGCAAAATGAAGATAGTTGAAGTCTTGTTTTCTGAGAAATTGAACAAAAGATCCCTTGGCAAATCTTGTTCTTGTTTTATTCGTAAAGTCGCAGCAGCACTTTGACCTCGGCACAGTAATATCATGACTCCTGTAAAACTTCCCCAAACTACTACCGATAGTGCAGGCGTGCAGGTCATGTTGGTTGTATTGACAGAAGTTAGAGGGAGAGGGTGAGGGGGTGCTGCGAAGTGCTCTTCCGCCATACATTATAGGATAATTTTTTTATCCACTTAGAAAATCACCACGTTTTATTTTGTGTCACCATACTTTCTTGTGTAACTACTTATGTAACCATCTTTAAATAGGTAAAACATGGAAGTGTTTGGTGGCTTCTAAATTCATCCCTGTTTGGATCCTAAGGAATGAATGGGGATAAGCTAAACGCTAGCATAGTGGCGCCACGCGCTACAGGGAGTGGGTGCACACACTGAGACGGGAGAGGTATGTATCAACTTGTCTAATTTGAGGGAAGAACATAGTGGAATATGGAAAAATGGTGCCGTTTTGGTTTAAGTATCTGATAGTATAGGTTGTGGGATGAAAATTGTGTTATATGGAAAAATGGTGACGTTTTTGTTTTTTTTAGTTTGTTATAAATATCTAAATGGCTTAAGTCTAATCTCACTGTAATCAGCACAAACTGGGCTATAATAATATATGAGCAGCATGTATGTACATGATGGTGTTTTTGAGGGAAAAAAAAAAAATGCTATGCGTGGTTAGTGAAAAACTAAAAATGTTAAATCACTTGAATAAGGCAATAAAACACATACAGAAAATTGGTTCCTGGGATTTTTAAGAACTGGAGCTTGTAGCCTAGAATTTTTCTTTCTAAATGATGTGAAAATCATCTTGTTTACTCACTTACAGAAAACAATATATTGATTTAAATTTTCTAAGACACTTTTTGTTGGTAAAAGTCATATGCGAGTAGGCGTCAACTATCATGAATTCACACCTGAGAAGACAAAGGCCTGCATAATGAGCTGCATAATGAGCCATTCAGTCAGCTGTGTCACTGAGAGGGGATGAGTTACAAGAAAGAATGTAAGGACCAAAATAAATGTGTATAATTGTATGTCTGTAGTTTATTTAGAATATATTTAATTATCCCACAACATAATTTAATATTCACTTGTGAGTGCAGTTAAACAGTTTATTAGGAACAATCAAAGCTGACTTTCAAACTGAATTTTTTGCATCATTACTCCCAATCACACAATCAGAAACCCTTTTAACAATCTTATATTCTACAAAAAAACATTTATTGTTATTATTATTATTATTATTATTAATGTTGAAAAGAGCTGAGAATATTTTTTTTCAGGTTTTTTAGGGGGGATAAATTGAAAGAACAGCATTGTTTGTTACATTTGTTACAGTTACATTTATTTGTTACATTTATATTATTTACATCAAGCTTTTGAATGGTATAGTAGTAGTGTATATTGTTATTGAAATTTCATAATATTGATTATTAACTTCATTAATATTGGTGAATTTTGTCTTATTCCTCTCATCGCGAAGCAAACAGTAAAATAATAAAAACTTGAAGAACAGTCTGCTGCGTTGTCTTCTGTTGTGTGGGCGTATTCAAGCCGCGCGCTTCAGTGAAGCATTATGCTGTGTTCACACCAAACGCGAATAGAGCGTCTGGCGCGAATGATTTCAATGTTAAGTCAATGTAAAGACGCGTTTACGCGCGTCTGGAGGTCTCGCGGCGCGAATGAGGCGTTTAGCGCGGCGCGCTAGACGCGAATTCGCCTCATTCGCGCGTCAAGTTCGCGCGAATGACGCGAATTGAGCGTCTGGCGCGATACGCGCGTTACGCGCGAATGTGCTTGTGCTGCATTTATGTGTTTGACGCGAATTCGCGTCTGCCGCCCGAGTTGAAAAATTTGAACTTTGGCGTCAATTCGCGCCGCGTTAACCAATCAGGAGCCTGCTCAGGAGTCACTCATTCAACATGGAGGAATGAATGATATTGTCAGTGAGCAGTCACCCGGAGCTATATGACAAACGTTCATATTTCTATAGACAGGAATAAAAAGAAACTCGCTTGGAAGAGTGTGTTGTAAATACACATTTAACTTTTGAGTCACGTACATGTTTATCGAGCCGCGGCCTTCCGGCCGTTTTTTACAAGTATTTTCCCCTTACTTTTCGCTGACAAGATAATGTGTTTATTCAGAGGACGTGTGCAGGAAAAAGTGGAAAAGCCTCGAATGCTTCGATCAACATCAGCCATCATACACACACAAACAAACCGCCTAGCACTTGCCCCTCCCACAAGAAGCGGATTTCGCCTCGGACGCGCGTCAATTTCGCTTCAACTTTTGCTTTCTACGCGCGTCTATTTCGCTCTAGACGCGCGAATGCATTCAAAATGTTCAAGCGGCAAACTAGACGCGGTAGACGCGAATTTGACGCTCTATTCGCGTTTGGTGTGAACGCAGCATCTCAAGCTTCAAGGCTCGTTCTGCGCGGGGGCGTGGTTACAATAGAAGATAATGAAAGGAGACGTGAAAAACGGACATCGCGTTGTTTTCATATGGATTACTTTATCACAGAATATTTGTTTTTCGCAGCACTTGTTTAGTTTAAAAGTAGACATGTCAGGCTTTCTATAGATATATCTCTCATGTCTCTGTGTTGAGTATTCACTGAGTTACAGTTCATTTTAATGACGCGTTTGTAACTGAAGATCACCGCAGACAAAGGCTGCAGACAGCACTCCTTGTTTGTTATCTTTATTTTATAAGTGCACAAAGTTTTGTTGTTATTATGTCTGTATACAAAAAAAGTAGACCATTTACAGATTCGATTGATGTATTGCTCTTATCTGTACGATCAAAAATGAAAGTGTAATTTAAGTTATTTTCGGGGTTATCAGGAGAAAATGCCTCTCAACACGTGTATACGCGTTAATCGACTTCAGAGGGTTCCTTTAAAGCTGCAGTCTGTAAGTTTTTCCCGCGAAAACCTACTCGTCCTGCGAATTCCTACCAGCCTTATTATAAGCTTACCGTTGTGAATCAGGCTAAAGTAAGGTGATAGTTTTGAACACTGGCTTGTCATGTACTTTCCCAAATGTTGATTTTGGATTATTTTTAACCAAAAAATAGTTATGGACTGCAGCTTTAATAAAAAAAAAAAAAAAATAATAATAATAATAAAAAAAAGATAGACGTTTGCACTGGAAAACAAAATAAAAAGACTGAGGAATAACATTGCTTTTTTGCAGTGTGATGAGATGGTACAGTAAAAGTTATTTATTATTACTGTTTATATTCAAGTTAAGCTATATAAAATGGAATTATAGAATCACCAGCAACAACGTGCCAATAATAACTTTTTGCTCTAATTCTGAGAGAGACATCTTCAAGTACAAGTTCATATCACGATTAATAGGAGCATAGTCATTCAGGTAATGTTTTGAGATTTAGTGATTTCAGTGATCTAGAGAGAAAAATTACACTTCCTTAAAAATTCCCTAATGAGTGTTGCATTCAGCTCACTTGTGATGCCAAATGCCTGTACACAAGAATAGGTTAAAAGACTTAAAAAGTTTTGCAAAACCAAATCTACTAAATGTCGACAAGCCAACGTGTGTTGTATCGTCAGCATTTCCCATCATGGATTTAGTTTGCGCTGCTGGCAAGAAGCTGCTGCTATTTCAACACACATCAGAGTGACGTCACATCAAACCATTTGTACCCAGCATGCACCTTGTGATTGGTTTTGTGCTTCTGTGATTTGGTTCTTAGTCTCTTTAAAAAACCTAATACTAGTCATGAGCTACTTGTTAAGCTACTGGAAATTAAAAGAATATTTTTCTGTTTTTACAGTTCACAGTGCTTCAGCTATATATTTGCAGTGCTGATAAACAAAGGTGAGTATCTGAACGACACTCCTATGAAAACCCTGCCAATAGAAGTGGCTAGTCATTTTATTTGTTTCCTTGCCAGTCTGCATGATTGTGTGCGTATTTATGCACAGCAAAGTAAGTGGTTATGCACAGCAAAGTAAGTGGGATATGTGTGCGTGTATGTGTGTGTGTGTATTTTAAAGAGACATGGTTAAGAGACATTGGAAGACCAAACTGAGTGAACTCGGTACAACAGGAAATTTATTTTTTCATTTATTTTGAAAAGACAGTAATGCTACATGTAGCATGAGTGGTTGTTTTTGTTTTTTAATTAGATTGTATAATTTCAAGATTTAAATCAAAAACAGTACTTTTGATTTGTGAAATTATGCTACATAAGACACCTGCGCAAAATAAAACAGCGTAAGTACTGAATGATAATGACTGATAAAAAATTCCACACAATGCAGTATGTTTGCAGTTCTGGAATAGAGATCGGCCAAAATAAAAAAAAAAAATTAAAAAATGGTTCCGATTCCGGTCAACCAGTGCATCTCTAGAACCCAAAAATTTTCCGACACTGCTAATTTAAAACAAGCAGGCGGTTCTTTGAGCTCTTGCATGGTGTCTAAACTCGCCATTCTTGTTTTGGATTGGTGCATAGATAGTCTCTTCTTCTGCTCTTTCCTGTGGTGACGGTTAGCGTTGCATTACTGCAAGTGCCCCCTTCTGGACTGATCACCTATGACTGACTGTTTTTATCATCTGACTGCATGAACCGAACCATGACATCCGTACCGTGACGGTTCGGGACGAATACATTTACCGTTACACCCTTAATATGTATGTATGTATATATACAGTTGGAACCAGTATTATTCAACCCCCATTGCAAATCAAGTTTATTGGCAAAATTTAGACTTTGAGCTGTTTGTTATGAAATTTTTTATGAAAAAATAGTAATTGAGTTATTTAATTAGTTCGTATGTTTGAATTTTTTTAGTGTTATTCATCCAACTGAAAATGCAACTTTTAATGACTTCTGCAGTCTCAAAATTATTTAGACTTTTCAAGGCAAGGATCTTCAGTACTTAGTAGAGCATGCTTCTGCTGACCTGACCTGCTGCAAACGAGATGTATAGCCAGACACTAGCTTCTGGCAGTATTCCTCAGGAATCTTAGCCCATACCTCATGGGCAATGGCTGCAGTTAGGTAATATTCTTGGGTTTATGTGCTGCCACTGTCGCCTTCAAATCTCATCAGAGATTTTCTATCGCTTTAAGTCAGGTGACTGTGATACTTCAATGAATCCATTTTGCTGTCCACACACTGCAGGTTTCCAGTGGCAGAGCATGCAAAGCAGCCCCAGAGCATCACCAATCCACCACCATGCTTAACTGTAGGCATTGCTCTTTTTAGTGAGCACGTTTACATGCACACCAGTAAGCTGATACAGTAACTCACAAATATCAGCTTATTAAAATAACCAGTTTTTTCCCGTTTACATGCACATCAGTAACCTGACAACACAAGGAAACTGCGTTTACATGACTTCATTAATAAATCAGAATAAGAGGCAAAAAACTACATGTTGCGACCGGTTTATGCTTATGATGTTTATGACCTTACTCCGATACAAGAAAATGGGTTACAGCGTTTACATGACCAAGTACGTTTTCATCTTAAGCATAATCGGCTTAAAAACGTGCATGTAAATGCACTCAGTGTTTGCTTCATTCTTCTTCCTCCAAAAATATTGCTGATCTATAGGAAATGTATGTGAAATGTTCCAGTTTTTTTTACATCAGTCCACAGAGCAGGGGCCAGTACCATGAAGCCGATTTAGCTGGATAGCCATGGGTTTCAGTTTAGTTTGTGCCAACTTGGTTTTAGGTACCATGGTAAAAATGAAAGTGGTTTGGCTTTTAGTGGTCTTCATCACTATAGTTCCAGTACAGGTTATGTTCTGGTTTAAAGATCTCAAACCGAAATTTGACCAATCAGCTTCGAGCAAAGTGACACATCTCGGACAAAATAAATCTACTTAAGTTCTCTTGCTCCAAATTAAAGGACACTACAGAGTAAAACATTTTTAAAGACAAGATATTGTCTGGCTTTTAGAAATGATTATTTATTATAATTATTTTATATGATTTGTAAAAACTATTATACCCTTAATCCATTACACAAGCCAGTATAGTTTGATAGAAATTAAGCTTTTATTTTAAAATTCATATAAATATATAGATACTATGCAACATAAATATGTTTTAGAATCAAAAACCTTTAAACATGACTACATATGAGCTTACATTTTTGATGTTTTATACCTATAAATTTTATCAACTAACTTCACAACCTTTACTTACACTGATATGGCAAGATGTTTTCTGTAAGTTTTCCTCTTTCGTGGATAGATTGTTTCATCTTGCTGTGTAAATGTGTTAAAATTCTTCATCTTGTTCAATCTTTTAATCTTTAGTGGTGAATCGCACTGACTCTCTCGTGAAAAGTGAATCACAGTTAAAAGTCATGTGATTAGCTGTTCATTACTGATGTCAGACTTTCATGTGCTCAGACTTCATTAACTCGGAAACAAAGCCTGAGTTGAGAAAGCTGATGATCTGTGTCATGGTACCAACAAAGCTGGATTGGACTGGCTTGGTTTTGTCAACTCAAAACTAATCCAGTAACCCCGAGTTTGTTCAGGCACCATCATGGTGCAGGCCCCTGAATCCCAAAACTTCCGTGGCTTATTTATGTGATTTTGAGCAAACTGGAGCCAACTTTTCTTGTGCTTTTGGGTCTGTAGTGGTGTATGTCTTGGAGTTCTGGCAAGGAAATGATCTGCATTTAGTATGTGCCTTACTGTAAAACCTCAGTGCCAGTTGCTACCAAGTATTGCTGCAGGGGCTTTTTTAGTGACTCAAGGGTTTTTTTCTGAACCTGCCTTCTCAGAAATCTCAGAAAGCCATTGATAGCTTCCTTTTTTAGCTCAAGTACACCTGGTGCGACTAAAGAAGCCCTTGATTAGTTGCATCACCTGTTTTGCAGATTTGTGCTGTTGTGAAGGATTTTATTCAATGAACTGTTTTAAGTACTAAATATGCTTGCCAAGAATAATTTTGAGACTGCAGAAGTCATTAAAAGTTGCATTTTCAGTTGGATGAATTTGGGGAAAACACTTGAAACCTTTTGTTTGATTTGTTCATTGCAAACAGCTGAATGTCTGTAAATTTTGCCAATAAACCTGATTTGCAATGGGGGTTGAATAATTTTGATTGCATCTGTGTAAGGCTGGGCGATATGACGATGTCTCGTAAGTATCGCGATGTCAATGTCAACAGTCAGGTAACAGACGATTATGGACATTATCGGAAAAAATGACATGATAAACCTACGTTGGAAAAAATATTCTACATAGCCCCATAGTCACCATAAAGGTCTTTTTGCATGCAAGAATGAAATAATTAAGTAGGAGGGTTGGAATTGAAAAGCTATTCCAATTTCGGAAATCAGATCAGATGCATAAGATCAGGAAATTACTTGCTATAAAATTTAAATTTCCATTCTGCTTCTCGATTCCTGTATGTGCATTTATTGTGATTTCAAAAGATTCAACTGCAAGATTCCTGTATGTGCATTTATTGTGATTTCAAAAGATTCAACTGCAAGAACTCACTTCTTGTCAGGTTTTCTCTTATACGCAAACACTGGACTGAGTTAACTTTCTTGCATTCTCACACATTTGAATGGACAAATAAACAATAATATCAAAATATCCCATAAATACTATTGGTTATGTCTTAAGAACCTAAAGAGTTGAGAAAGAAAACAAGGGTGTATTGAGTGCATCAGCCGCTGCTGCCAGTCATTAATGTAAATCAAAGAACAAAAGAAAAGAAAACCCCTTATTAATCTTGACTGAATCATTCATGTAAAATATTTTACTGGGGCTGTACTATGTCTACTTCTCTGAGAGAATTGTTCTATAACTTGTTTTATTTTTATTTATTTTTTTGTAAATAAATTTGAAATTTTAATGAAAATAGGGAAACAAAAACAAACAAACAAAAAAAAAAAACAATTGTGTGATTGTCAAACTGTTTGCAGTTAACATTTCTTTCATTTCAGTGTGTCTGCAGGTCACAGAGGAGGGTTTTATTGGTGGTTCTGTCATCTTGCCGTGTTGTTCAACTGAACGTCCTCTCAAACAAGAAATTTATGTTCATTGGAGAGACACAAATGGCAAGATTGTGTTTGATGTAATCGAGGGCAAAGAATCATTAGAGAAACAGGACCAGCAGTACAAGAAAAGAACGGTACCTTTCCCTAAGGAGTATGAGAGAGGAAACTTCTCCATCAAACTCATCGATCTTCAACTCACTGATGCAGGAAAGTTCAGCTGCCTGATCTCACACACATCTGAAGAAAAGACTGTCCTGCTGCGCATCAATGGTGTGTAAAAATTAATGACAAATATATATATATAAGTCTTTAATGATAAATATAATTTTTAATTTTAAAAAACATTCACTGTTGCTGTTCCAGTCTGAATGCTGGTTGTACAGTCGTGGCCAAAAGTTTTGAGAATTACATAAATATTGGAAATTGGAAAAGTTGCTGCTTAAGTTTTTATAATAGCAATTTGCATATACTCCAGAATGTTATGAAGAGTGAATTCAGATGAATCAGATGAATTGCATAGTCCTTCTTTGCCATGAAAATTAACTTAATCTCAGAAAAACCTTTCCACTGCATTTCATTGCTGTCATTAAAGGACCTGCTGAGATCATTTCAGTAATCATCTTGTAAACTCAGGTGAGAATGTTGACGAGCACAAGGCTGGAGATCATTATGTCAGGCTGATTGGGTTAGAATGGCAGACTTGACATGTTAAAAGGAGGGTGATGCTTGAATTCATTGTTCTTCCATTGTTAACCATGGTGACCTGCAAAGAAACGCGTGCGGCCATCATTGCGTTGCATAAAAATGGCATCACAGGCAAGGATATTGTGGCTACTAAGATTGCACCTAAATCAACAATTTATAGGTTCATCAAGGACTTCAAGGAAAGAGGTTCAATTCTTGTAAAGAAGGCTTCAGGGCGTCCATGAAAGTCCAGCAAGCACCAGGATCGTCTCCTAAAGAGGATTCAGCTGCAGGATCGGAGTGCCACCAGTGCAGAGCTTGCTCAGGAATGGCAGCAGGCAGGTGTGAGCACATCTGCATGCACAGTGAGGCGAAGACTTTTGGAAGATGGCCTGGTGTCAAGAAGGGCAGCAAAGAAGCCACTTCTCTCCAAAAAAAAAAACATCAGGGACAGATTGATCTTCTGCAGGAAGTATAGTGAATGGACTGCTGAGGACTGGGGCAAAGTCATATTCTCAGATGAAGCCCCTTTCCGATTGTTTGGGGCATCTGGAAAAAAAGGCTTGTCCGGAGAAGAAAAGGTGAGCGCTACTATCAGTCCTGTGTCATGCCAACAGTAAAGCATCCTGACACCATCCATGTGTGGGGTTGCTTCTCATCCAAGGGAGTGGGCTCACTCACAATTCTGCCCAAAAACACAGCCATGAATAAAGAATGGTACCAAAACACCCTCCAACAGCAACTTCTTCCAACAATCCAACAACAGTTTGGTGAAGAACAATGCATTTTCCAGCACGATGGAGCACCGTGCCATAAGGCAAAAGTGATAACTAAGTGGCTCGGGGACCAGAATGTTGAAATTTTGGGTCCATGGCCTGTAATCCTCCCCAGATCTTAATCCCATTGAGAACTTGTGGTCAATCCTCAAGAGGCGGGTGGACAAACAAAAACCCACTAATTCTGACAAACTCCAAGAAGTTATTATGAAAGAATGGGTTGCTATCAGTCAGGATTTGGCCCAGAAGTTGATTGAGAGCATGCCCAGTCGAATTGCAGAGGTCCTGAAAAAGAAGGGCCAACACTGCAAATACTGACTCTTTGCATAAATGTCATTTAATTGTCGATAAAAGCCTTTGAAACGTATGAAGTGCTTGTAATTATATTTCAGTACATCACAGAAACAGCTGAAACAAAGATCTAAAAGCAGTTTTAGCAGCAAACTTTTTGAAAACTAATATGTATGTAATTCTCAAAACTTTTGGCCATGACTATGTATATACAGTTTTGGTGGATCTGTTGTCTGTGTCACAGTGCAGTTTTTTTTTTATTTCATTTTTTTTTTTTTTTTTTTTGCAGAAACAAAAGCACAAAATGGAAGCAGATCTAATGGAGGCGGCGAAAAACTAGCACCAGATGCTGGGATGTCATCAGCTGTGCTCTGGGTCTGCATTACCATGATCAGTATATTAATTGTAGTTGCAGCCAGTTCCATCATATATATAAAGAGAAAAAAAATATGTCTTATCCTCTTCTGTGACGACTGACGAGACAATGAACATTGGCATAAATGAAAAACAGGTCTAAAATTTCTTTGTCTCCCAACGATTTTTTTTTTTTTTTTTTGTTTTGTTTTAATTTAAATTTATTTTGTTTTATTGAATGTGTCTTCCAGTGTGATACTGTCTTAACCACTGACCTATTGGTAAGCCCCTCCCCTTGAAGGCAGATGAGCCAATGGCAGTCAAGTATAAGTTGCACGGGGAGTGGAACTCGGACATCTTAAGGTTTCAGGGCCATAGAGAAACATTGGAAGATCCGAAGCTCGCATCGGTTTGATGTAGGGCTGGGCCATATGGGCAAAAATTAATATCTCTGTATTTTTTGGTCAAGTTGCAATATACGATATATATCTCGGGTATTTTCGTTTTTGTATTTGGATTAAAAAAAATTATTTAATATATAAATATATTTCACTTACCACCCAATGTTGTCCAACAAACAGTACATATTAAAGACTGAAAACAAATAAAGTGAATGTAACCATGTAAGCCTCTATATTATGTGCAAAAAAAGGGTTAAAATCACCTTTCATTCTAACATTGTAACACTGCGAGTCACTTTACAGTCAGTGCTATCATAAAAATAGAATTTTATTGCCCAACTACAAAAATTTCAGCAAAATGTATATTTTAGTCAGAATTAGGCTATAGAGCGGGGAGCTATGACATCACTCTGTAGGCGGATTGGTTGTTAGCATGACACTGGTTCCCTCAACAAAAAGCCAATAGGATTTTTCCATAGCCTTTTGGATTATCACAAAAAATAAGCTCTGTGTTCAGCCATAGTTCATGAAACGTACATGTTTTGTCCATCAAGATAACTTTCACAAAATAATATATTTTTGATGAATTTTGAAGCCTAAATAAAAGCGCCAGAATGTAAAAGCTAAACTTATATAAACGAACTACAAACGAACTACAGCACCACGGTCGCTCGACTTCGGCGTCACCACAACCATGCTTCCAACAACTTTCAAACTTATTTTTAACGTGTTCAGTGTAAAGGATTTACTCTGTATATGAATTTTAATCCACGCTACATGAACCTTTTCATATAAACTGGAATATATACAAAACTAGTGCCAAACTTGAAATTAAATGAGACATTAATAATAAATAGTATAGTGAATCAATGAAATAATCATAACTAAAGGACATATGAAAGCACGTATTTATGTACATTTCGAAATAAGGTGCATTAAAAGTCAATAAATCCTAGATTAATATGAATATTTTAATTAAAAATGTGTCTCCACGAACTATTCAATAAAATTCTAGTGCATTTAATCTATTAAATAAAAGGAGAGTGAGCGAGTTTTTGGATATGGTCAGATTTAACTTATTTTAGTGAATAAAGTACCACATTTCAGCTTTTTTTGGGTGGATACACAAAATGTTATTGTATCGTTATTATATATAATAATTATATATATATAATGTTATTTTATATATTTAAATGTTATTTGCTTTCTAACAGCTTCATGTGGCCGTAAACATTTAAACTGAACGTGGCTTTAAAGCACTATGCATCGTTAAAGTTTCACTTTCACCGTGACTAATGTGGCTTTCAGCACTATGCATAATTAATGTTTTACTTTTACCTTGACCACGTAATACCCAGTCTCTGCATCAGTAGAAAAGCGATAAAACGAGCATCTTCCGTCTGAAGACGTGTGTTGTATTTCAGGGCAAAACAAAAAAACATAGTCGTGCAACAATATAAAATGCGGGAAACTATTAATGGATTATTCTACAATTAATTGTATTACAAATTATACTATGATTGGAAAATACTGTAAATTGATTAACTGTTCGGCACAATGACGTTATGTGTCTCCGACAGCTGTAGTCCCATTTAGCAGCTTGTTAGAAACCGTCTTTTTAAAGATAAACGAGGATAGGCAATAGAATTTCACAGAACACTCTTGGTCATTGGACTTGGGCTTTTTGCTTGTTTTCTTCTTTTGTCCCTTCCCAGACACCAATCTCTTTTTTAATCTACATTACAATGAATGCTAGGCAAAAACTAATCTTGAAAAAAAAAAAAAAAATTACTTTTTTCCCTGAAAATTGGTGATAAAATCTTGCTCACAGACACATGCCACTTGCAGCTCAAAATGGAGATGGGAGTGTATGATATGGATGACATCACCATAGGTTGTTTCTGATTGATCAAACTGACAGTGTTAAAACTAACCCCATGTTACAACACTCTCCGGTCTCCCTATGGATGACATCACCATAGGTTGTTTCTGATTGATCAAACTGACAGTGTTAAAACTAACTTAAATGTACATTCATTTAATCTTACCCTGTGGTACATGAAGAGTGTTGATCCTGCATGTTGTCATTGCAGTCGTAACGACCATAACATGAAACTTCTGTTTGCATTGTGATCAGTATTTTTACATATTTATTTTGAAATCTTTTATATATTTCTCCATGGCATATTTAATTAAGTTTGCATTGTAGACTGTAAACCAACCCTCGCTTCCAAATGAATAACCACACTATTTTCAAATATTTTATGTAAACATCTTTCATTGTAAGACAGTAGCAACTCCGTGTTTGTCTGTGAGCAACAGTAACTAAGGGGGGCGGAGCTTACAGATAGGTCAATTCTGTGTGTAACACGAGGTGTAACTGATGTGTGTAAAAACCAAATATGCACATTTGGACTTTTTAAAATCCACTTTTGGATTTTTTTTAAACTGAAAATGCACATTTGGATCAGTGTCTGAACATTTGTGAATATTAGTGAATATATGCTGATTATACAGTTTAAAATTTCATTTAGATTTTCAGCTAAGGTGTTTTTGAAGCAGGAATGTGATTTTTTAATGCCTTAAAGTCTTCAATCTACAATTTTTTGTGCAATAATTTGCTCTTTTGTATTACACAATTTCACTGTTCAGCTATAAACATTTTCTATTTGCTACCTAGATTATAAAATAAGTTAGTTGATAGACAGATGCATTTGTTGATCACATTTCCTGGAATAAAGTGGGTGTCATCTGAATCCTGATTTGATCTCCGCATGTTTTGTATGACAAATTGCCAATAAAATTGTATACATTTTTTATGTTATACAGATTTTAGAAGAAGAATTTGGTTATGGTTCTGTTTTTAGTAAATCTATTAAGAGAATTTCTTTAAAGGACTCAAGAAATTATTTTGGTAAAGCATCCAGTCACAGTTTTTTGTAATTTCTTCCCAACGCAATTTCTACCGAGTCAATATGCTTTTCAGGGGGCCTAGAAACCATAGCAGCGCCCTTGCTTCAGGCTTATAATAAATTATCAATGGTAGAACTTTTCCTCCTAAAGCGGAGTGATTCTTGTAAGACTAGTTTGGCATCTTTGCTACGTTGATTTTCAGAGAACTATTAGAGCAACTGACTATGCTTTGTTTTCATGGAAAAATAATAAATATTACATGAGAAATGTAGTGAAACTAAAGTCGTGAAAATGTCATACAGTTATGAAATAGACGTATACATTTGAAATAAGTGTCATCAAACAACAGTTGTAATTTATTTTCATAAATCAGCTAAGAAAAATATGGTGTTTGGTTTAATTATTTAATGATATATAACTGTAATCAATAAAAATGAATATCAGTGCTACCTTACAAGAAGGTTACAGAGATTTATTTCTGGTGACTTTGATATAGCCAGCTAAATGACTCCTCCTGTAATCTCCAAACTGAAGATTTGTATATTGTATAGGCTGTTATATATTATAAAACAGTTTGGACATTTTTGTGGTATCCTTCTTGATATTTGAGTTATAAAACTGCAGTTCTTGCTTTAATACATTATAAAGGAGAAGAGTTTAGTGTTAGTCAGTCTTAATGAAAAATAATAATTCAAATACTTACATGAATATGGTAGTGAAGCCTCTGTTAAAACACTGTATACGGAATCCTGTTCCTCTTTGAATGATGTAAGAGTAGCAAGCATGCAGTCTTTCAAGTTAGAGAGAGAGAGAATTTGCCTTTCAGATTTGTTTATCAGTAGATGTAGAACAGAAAAATCTCTCTCCTCAAAGTAGTAAATACATAATAAATAAACAGTTGACAATGTTCTACAAATAAGAGATTACCTGTTGTGATTTTTTTTTCTTGTTAATTGTGGGCTTAATCCAGAAGATCTGCGTCTTAGTTTCTCTCTTTCAATTTTATTGTGACGATGAAAGGGGTGGTGAGATGATAATATTTTTGGCAATCTGATGGGAAGAAAAAAAAAAAACTGGATGAACGGGTCAGTGGGCATTGTGTCATGTGACATGAATTCAAATGCAGAGATTCCAGTTATTCATAACCTCATTTGTGCTTGTCAGAGAAACTTAACAAAAAACAAATAAACAAAGGGGTAGAATTTAGGCTATAGCTTGCATTAGGCCTACTAGTAAGGCATGTTGGTAAATAGCTATGATATGTGTTTTCATATATGTTTCTATTATTATTATTATTGTTGTTGTTGTTATTATTATTACTGACAACCATAGACTGTACAGCTGACAACAAACACATAGTACAGCATGTCAGAGTTTAGAACCAAAACCAAAGTGACATGGCCTCTGCTGCCCTCTAGAGGATGTAAAGCTGAAAGTCTGTTTAACCTAGTACGATATTCTACGTAACAAAATGGCTGCATCATTAACACCCGTGGGCTTGGTCATATTAAGTTTAAAGTTAAACTGAATGAACATGAGACATGTTTTTTGTTTATATATATATATATATATATATATATATATATATATATATATATATATATATATATATATATATATAATTATTATTATTATTATTATTATTATTATTTTTTAACGTTTAATTCAAGAAACACTTTTTTTTTTTTTTTTTTAAATATAGATTTTGGTTTTGGTTTCAGTTACCATATCTATAATAATACTGCAGCGCCAGCTTGTGACCGCAATCAGGCCAATGGCCAATTTATTTTTAAATACAGTTTAATACATTTAACAATCAAATATGACTGACAAACAGTGGGTATAAAAGAGAAAAGGAACGTGCTTACATTGATTAATGAAGTGACGATCCTGGCGGGCCATTAGGTGTTAAAAAAAAAAACAAAGTGTGTACAGTGTGGACAGAGCAAACTTGACTTTGACCCATGTGGGAGGTTTTTTTTTTTTTTTTCTTTCTTTCTTTTTTTCTGTCTATGCTTCAGAGCTGTGGAGTGAGAAAGGTTTCATTATATTTATCTGTTTTATTCACAACAACATGAAGATCCTTCAGCTTCAGCTCTGTGAGTTTTATTACATGTTATGTGTATGTCTGCATGTGTTTTGTCGTTTTATGTTATAGATTCTCAGTGGTTGTAAGCAGGTATTCTTAATCATGATGTTTGCTTATGTATTATGCTTTTTTTTATTTTTATTTTTTTATAGATGTATTAATCTTTTGTAGTTTTGGATTTGTTGATTGATTGGGGATCAAATGTGATCATAAACTGTGATCTTGATGAAAATGAGGTTTATTGGATTTTACTGAAAACAGCAGATCCTCCAACAGTGATTCTACGATCTTTGTCAACCACAACATCACCTTTTTACCCTAATAAAACATTCAGAAAGAAATATTCAGTGCAGTTTAAACATCGTCTGGTTATTAATAATGTGACTGCTGATGAATTAGGAGTTTATTACTGTATGAACACAGAAACGCCTCTAAAAACTCAGCAACAGCACCAGAATATACTTCAATGGTGAGTTCATTTACTGCTTCAGTGATCAAGACATTTTGTTAATCACTACTTATACATTTGTCACTTACTGCTTCCATTTTTTTTAGATACTTATAAAAAACATAATTATATCAATATATTATTTCTCATATTATTTCTCATATCACAGTTATATAAAGTTTACAGAATCACAACATTTGTACTATCAGTGCAAACAGATGTTACTTTCACAGACTGTGAACACTTTCTTTACAGAATCAGTTCAACTAACTGAGTGTCACAATCAGACTGTGACTGAATCTACAGAGCAGAATCAAACACAATGTCAGATTATTATCATCATATCTGCTCTAATGAATGGACTTTTGCTCATTCTGCTGATTGGTGAGTTGTTTTCAGCCATCTGTAAAAATATGATTATGATGTTCTTCTCTAGTGTAAAACTTTTTAATTTTGACTATTTTCTTGTTATTTTGCCATTTACATTATGTGACTTACATAATAGCTTTAGAATTAAGAAATAATAGTACAACCTTTATTAAATACTGAATCTGACTAAATCACTGTTTCGTTTTAGGAGTAGTAAAAGTTATTGTTGGTGGAAAAAGAAGGTCTACAGAACGATCACAACAACTCAACACTGATCGACAACAGGTGCAAGCTATACAACAGCATCAGGACCCAAACCAATTACAGGTAACCAACATCATAACTTTACAATTTAGAACATTTATTTCTGTAAGCGGGGGTTCTTGCTGACCTATTATTCCAACTATAGTATTTGAAATCATAAATTTTTTGCTTTAGTGACAACTGCACCTAAAATGCTAATTTTGTTTTTCTTCATTGTTTTTTAGTATGCTGAAGTCGATTTTACCAAGCTGCGTAAAAAAAAACCGTACCAGTCAGGTCGACAGCACTTATGCTGCCCTAAAGCTGCCAAAATCATAAACATGCATGCATTCACTTATGATACTTTCCTGATGCACATGTAAACATATAAGCACAAGCCAGTCCAACATACAGGCATTTCAAACTGGGTAAAAACTTTTTTAAAATGTGAATAAAAAGATTGAATTTGCCATAGTTTTTCACATTACATTTTAAGTTTGGAGTACGTATAAAATTATTCCAATAATGGGCAGAAATATTATGAAAATGTCTTCTTAATATAAAGTAAATATTTTCAGATGAATATTATATTTTATTTAAATATTTAGTTTTTTTTTTCACAGTTAAAAACACATGGCATTTTATATCTGCATTTATATTTTAGGGAGTCCCACAAGACTCATAATGTCATCATAATGTATGAAACCTCTGCTTAATATTAAATATGTATTTAAGAACTTTATTTTCAGTAGTTGCTCTGTTTTCATAATCGAAGACCTTATTTTGCAATATCTGTGATTGTAACGTGTTAGCTGTTGTCGATGTGAGTATCTAAATGTTTCTGTCATACATTGGTCTCTCTGAATACTATATCTTGACACAAATGGAATTATCTTAAAAGAGAGAATGTGAACATTATTTATTTGTTTTTGTGGAGCCTGCTGGGTTCAGATTTCATTGCTGTTGGACCCAGAAGAGGTAGCAATATCTGAAAGATTTCCACATTTTTGTAGGAGAGAGAATTGTTTATATTGTTAACATGCTTTAATTAATGCCTGTATAAATTAATCTGTATAAAAATGTAACTCATTGTTGATAGATAAATAAAAATGTGGTGGCTTAATAACTTAATAACATTTTTTTTTTATTATTAATTTGTGTTGTTTTTGCCGTTGTAAGTATTTTTTGGATTTAAATACATTATTTTATTATTAAACATCATTAAACAATATAAATATAACTCCCTTATTAGGGTTAGTATGACTCCCAATTAGGTTTGCAATAGTTTTTTAATATATAAATAACATACAGTATAAATATATTATGTAAACATGATTTTATTTAAATAGAAACACATTGTAAAATGCAGTTTTAGCATCATTAAATAATGTCACAATCTCTATTGATGTGTTTATGACAGTATATAAACTCAAACACCATTATTAGATACAGTAAACTGAATAAAAAAAAGATTCCTGATAAATAAAATGTAAAAAAGTCTTATGACATTGTATGTATTGTTTATGTGTGCATATAGCCCTATATGTTACACACTGCATGCAAAAATACATGCTACACAGTGTGGTTAAACTCAGCTGAAGCGCTAAACCAAAACCATAAATATGTTCCCCTTGTTTGGTCAGTTGACAGCCAATGACAAACAGGGTCTGTCAACTTTGTCTAGAGTAGAGGTTTAACCTTAGACTCAGAGCAGTTTTTTCTGGTATCTTTATACGTTTATGTATCTCAGTTCTCACAGCTGTCTAAACCTCAAGTGGAAACCGAGCAGCGTTGCAGCTTGCTGGCTGTTTGTGTATTAGGTCTACATATTTACTGTCAATCATTTGATATTGTTAAGTGTTAAGTGCTGCTCACTCTTGATGCTGAACATTCTATTGCTGTGAATGTCCAACAGTTAATAGAATCCAAATGTCAAAGCCATTTCACAAAGATCTACAGGGTCTTTCTCAGAGGCTTTGATTAAAATAATAAAATAAAAATATTTTACATAGTGGTACTATAAGTGCTGAAATTCTAGGGCTCATGAGGAAAAGCAAAATAATAATAAATAAAAAAAAGTTAAAAGAAAACATACTAATAATCTTCCATTTAATTTAGCTATTATTGTTTAACCTACATAAAAATCAAGTTTCACACACTGATGTATTACATGAAAAGTGTTTCTATGATTCATGTGCATTGCATTTACAGTACGTTTTGTAACATGTTTAGAAAATCAAATACATTAAAGTCTGAGTCTGTCTTTGGAAACATACAGAACTTGTGGTTAAGATCTGGGCGGCCCCTGCTCCTTGCTTTCAAGATTCGGCTTACTTGCAGTTTCGTAATTGCAGTTTAGTTAGGGCTCTTGAGTTATACCTCCACAGTTAGGGCCCCCTACAAGACCAAGGTGTGAAACCAGGTTGCCACGTGTAACCTCGTGTAGATATGTGCCATGTTTATAACAAATCTCAGTAACGTCACACTGAAGTGATATAAATATTCATGACGCAGCTTCTGTGAAACTCTCTCTCGAGTTTGGAGTGTCTCCTAACTCCAGTGCCATAAAAGTAACTCAATACTGACGGTCAAGTGAAGATTTATCACCCAGCGAGTCTGTGCCCAGTTGATCCTGGGATTGTGGACAGATTTCATAAATCCTCATTTCTCATTTCTTCGGAGCATTAATTCTTCTGTGCTTCTTCAGAAAACTGTTGCCATCAATCCAAATGATTAAAATCAGGATAGATTCAATAACAAAACCAGAAGCCTGTCAGGATATACACATCCACTAATCTTCACTTTAAAGTAATATATTAGCACATGTACAAACCTAAATGCATTAGGCTACTCTTAAACTAGATTTGCTGGTACAGATGTTTTCTCTGCGGTGAACTATTATCAGTGACCTACAGAAGGCAGCAGAGGAACTGCTGAACTGCAAAGCTATCTCACAACTAATTCGTATGTGTGTTACGAGGTGGCTAATTTGTAGAAATTCGTATGACCTCACTCGTATGATTTTGTACGATTTGTCTAGACCCAAGTGACAGGTAGGTTTAGTGGTGGGGTTAGGGGTAGGTCATCCGTATGAATTCAAATGAATTGTAAACAAGGCTGTCCTTAGCTGACGCGAGGTAGGGAGCAGGGCTCCCTTGATCAGTTCAACGCGGGGCCCGGTGCGATTGCACCAGTTGCACTGCCCAAAGGACGGCCCTGATTGGGGAACTTGTAAAATACGTACAATTTAGCAAAAATCATACAAATTCATATGAGTGAGGTTTTATAAATTTGTATGAATTAGTCACCTCGTAAAACATACAAATTAGTTGTAAGATCGGGTTGGAACTGCAGAGAAATCATTACCAGCAAATGTCTAATATTACGCCAATGTAGTAATGATTAAAATGACATTTATAATTAAAATGATCATGTTACAGTGTTATAGAGAACTTTATTATTGTGTAAAAAGTAACTGTTACTTTTCCAATAAAATATGCCTTTCAGGTTTATAATTTGAGTTATGTGTAAGAAAGTAAGTTTTGAAGTATAATTTTCTGTTGTCACTTAGACTTTCTCGACTAATTGATACTAAACTAGATGTATAAAGATAAAGATAAAGATAAAAGATAAAGATTTTCAGTCATTTAAAGGGTGAAAAATGAAAATTAGCTTGTGTTTTACCCCTCGAGGCAGGTGAATATGACTTACTTCTTTCAGACTAATCCAGTCAGAGTAAACATTAAAAACTGTCCTGGCTATTTCAAGCTGTATCATTGCAGTCAGCGGGTGTTGCAGTTGAAAAGTCCACAAGTCGTCAAATAAAGGGTGCGCATTCAAAATAAAACGTGTCTCACACAGCTCTGGGGGGTGAATAAAGGGCCTTATGTAGCGAATCGGTGCGTTTTTTAAGAAAAATAGCCATATTTAAAATGTAATAATCACTTTTCTCTCACTTCCGTTATCTGTCATAGGTAGAAGCCGTTCTGGCAGATGACGTAAGACACATGGCGTTGCGTGATTAGTGACGAGCGCGGAGAGAGAACAAAGCAAAACACTCGTCATGAATTAGAAGTACAAAACCGAGGATTTGAAAAGAAAAATGTCAGAGGATTTCGATATATACCAAAGGGGAGACTTGTTTTCCTTAAAAATGTCAGAGGATTTCGATATCATTTTCTCCTATAAACAAACTCACCAGACTAGCATATCTCAGAGGCGTGTGCACTGCGCATTCATGCTGCATCATCCGCTGGAACGGCTTCTAAGTATGACAGATACTGGAAGTGAGAGAAAAGTGTTTTTTACATACATAATTTTTCTTACAAAAACACATGCATTCACTACAAAAGGCCTTTATTCATCCCCCGGAGCCATGTGGGACACTTTTTTTTTATTAAGGATGGACGCTTTTTATTTCGCTTCTTTTGGACTGAAGCACTGCAATACCCGCTGACTGCAATCATAGAGCTTTAAAGATCAAAGACTCCAACTGGATTCATCTGAAAAAAGAAAGTCATATTCACCTAGGTTGCCTCGGGGGTAAGTAAGACACAGCCTAATAATTATTTTAGGGTGAACTATCCCTTTAAATCTTTCTCAGGACGAACAACTTCACCTTCCAGAGAAGAACATGAAGTTAATATAAAGGCATGTGACACCAGGTTAAAACTTTCTGATGTAAACAAGTGTATATAGCCAATAAAATATTGTGACACTGAATGATACAATATATGGTGACATTATATTTACAGTATGAATCAGATGATGGTATTTGTTTCTGTAAATACTGTAGACACACATTTTAAACAAGTGCATCTAACAATTGTCTTGTATATGTCAAAGCAGCTTCATGTGAATCTAGGGCAGGGGGCGGCAGTTTGGTGTGTGGGGAGTTATTGGCATGAGAGAGAGAGAGCATGCAAAACCAGCAGCAAAAAAAAAAAAAAAGAAAAAAAGTGAATCTAGCACCTTTATGAATCTAATACATAGGGGGAAAAATGTCACATCAACTTTCCACTGTATGTATTCTATGGAAGTCCTCGTACCTGTGGACTTTGTGGTAACCATCAAAGTTTCACAGACTGTTTTATTAAATTAGTAATTGAAAATACTGTTAATAAACAGTGCTATATTCAACAGAACGGCTCAGACAAACAACTGACGGGACCTGAGCAGGGTCACACTGAAAATCTGCTATTCACAATATCATTTAAACAAGAAAATAAAACGCTTTTATGATTTTTTACAATATCATTTAAACAAGAAAATAAAACGCTTTTATGATTTTTTACAAAATTATAATATATAAAAAAGTTAATATACAATTTTTTTTTATTTACTTTTTTGCTTTTTTGCAACTTTTTTGTTTTTTGTTTTAATGCTGTTAATATTTTTTGTTATATGTAAAGTTTAATTATGTATTTATATTATTTTTTTCTTTTGTTCTCAATCACATTCCTGAAGGCCCCTCACATAGTGTATCTTCAACCATAGTGGCATTATTGGGCACACTCATTCAATCCCATAATGCACAGAAATAATGAGTGTACAACCGATGTACATTCAGCAGCTAGAGAATACCCATAATGCGCTGTGAGATGCATTATGGTGCCACCTGCAGCTTAATCATCCATTCATCTATTTTCCAAACCACTGGTCGATTGTTGGTACAGTATAATAGTATACGAGTATAAATTTAGACATGCTAGTTTCCATGAGAGAGTTCAAGATCAATCTGAATTCACTCCAACTACGCTATTAGTGGACTAATGTAGGGAATAGTGAATGAGAATATAGGGTCGCCGTGATTTTGCCAAGTAAGACATGTTCCTGGATCAACATCTTTTTGATGATCCTTGATCAACATTATTGTCCAAAAGATATACTTAACCCAATCCCTACCCCTAAACCCAACCCTACCCATAATTTATTCCTAAAATCAGACGGAAATGATAGCTGATTAACAAGGGTGTAGAAGCACCTAACTCTGGTTGTAAGTCTAAAACAGATATTTTTCTGAAAAGTTATATCTCAGTTCTGATTGGTTGATTGGAATGTTGTTCCAGGATCAACAAGGATGTTGATCCAGGAACATGTTGTATTTGGCAAGACCAACAAGGATGTTGATCCAGGAACATGTTGTATTTGGCAAAACCCAGTAGGGGTGTAGCAGCCATTATAATTAAGCACTTTCTAAAGGTTATCCCACCCTGGAAGCACAGATGAGATACTGCAGTGTTGTTCTCTGCTGCCCTTGAGAGGCTGTGAATTGTAGTTTTTCCACCCGAGACACCCAGGTCCGACCACACAGAATTGATGTGGGAAGTAAGTTCTTTTCTTCCTTTCTTTGCTTCAGAGCTGCAGTGACTTCATCTTAACTATTGTGGGGAGAAAATATTTAATTCTGAAGTGTTTTATTCACAACAGCATGAATTTAATTTGGCTTCAATAATACGTAATCAAACAAACAATGAACACTATTAACAGCAATTCTTATATGATGCAATCACACTTGTAACAATATTTGGTAGTTATGTATGTTTTTTTAAGGATTAGCATCATCTGAGGTCGTCTGAGGGGATGACATCATCTCTTCTCAGGTGTTCTGGATCCAGACTGAAGCTTGTGTAAATCCCGTGGCAAAACAGAGAAACAAATAGAGACAATTAACGTAGCTGTTGTTCCAGCCAAGTAAAATTAATTAGTTTAACCCAAGCTAAGGAATAAATACTGCGCATTTGATCAGAATCTGATGCAGTCGCAAATTATGAGATGCATTATTTGAATGCTTGGCCAAAGAGATGTTTTTTAATCTAGATTTAAACAGAGAGGGTGTGTCTGAACGCCAAACATTATCAGGAAGGCTATTATCAGTGACCTACAGAAGGCAGCAGAGGAACTGCTGAACTGCCAAAGCTATCTCATGACTAATTTGTATTTTAGAGGTGGCTAAATCGAACAAATTCGTATGACCTCACTCGTATGATTTTGTACGATTTGTCTAGACCCAAGTGACAGGTAGGTTTAGGGGGTAGGTCATTCGTATGAATTCATATGAATTGGGAACAGGGCTGTCCTTAGCTGACGCGAGGTAGGGAGCAGGGCTCCCTTGATCAGTTCAACGCGGGGCCCGGTGCGATTGCACCAGTTGCACTGCCCAAAGGACGGCCCTGATTGGGGAACTTGTAAAATACATACGAATTAGCAAAAATAATACAAATTCATATTAGTGAGGTCTTACGAATTTGTATGAATTAGCCACCTTGTAAAACACATAGAAATTAGTTGTAAGATCGAGTTGGAACTGCAGAGAAATCATTACCAGCAAATGTCTAATATTACGCCAATGTATTAATGATTAAAATGACATTTATAATTAAAATGATCATGTTACAGTGTTATAGAGAACTTTATTACTGTGTAAAAAGTAACTGTTACTTTTCCAATAAAAATATGCCTTTCAGGTTTATAATTTGAGTTATGTGTAAGAAAGTAAGTTTTGAAGTATAATTTTTTATTTTCTGTTATCACTTAGACTTTCTCGACCAATTGACACTAAACTAGATGTATAAAGATAAAGATTTTCAGTCGTTTAAATGGTGAAAAATTTAAATTAGCTTGTGTTTTTACTCACACTCGAGGCAGGTGTATATGACTTTCTTCTTTCAGACGAATCCAGTCAGAGTAAACATTAAAAACTGTCCTGGCTATTTCAAGCTGTATCATTGCTTGGCGAAAGAGATGTGTTTTAATATAGATTTAAAGGGAGAGAGTGTGTCTGAACCCCGAACATTATCAGGAAGGCTAATCCAGAGTTTGGGAGCCAAATGCAAAAAAGCTCTACCTCCTTTAGTGGACTTTGCTATCCTAGGTACTACCAAAAGTGCAGCGTTTTGTGACCTTAGGGAGCGTGATGGATTGTAGCGTGGTAGAAGACTAGTTAGGTACGCAGGAGCTAAACCTTTAAGGTCCTTATAGGTAAGTAATAACATTTTGTAACTGATACAGAACTTAATAGGTAGCCAGTGCAGAGTGCAGTAATATGATCATATTTTCTTGACCTGGTAAGGACTCTAGCCGCTGCATTTTGCACTACCTGTAGCTTGTTTATTGAAGATGCAGGACAACCACGTAGCAGTGCATTACAATAGTCCAGTCTAGAGGTCATGAATGCATGAACTAGCTTTTCTGCATCAGAAACAGGTAACATGTTTCGTAGCTTGGCAATGTTTCTAAGATGGAAGAATGCTGTTTTTGTAACATGGGAAATATGGTTTTTTAAAAGACAAGTTGCTGTCTAATATAACATCCAGATTTTTAACTGTAGAGGAAGTAACAGTTCATCCGTCTAGTTGCAAATTGCAATCCAAGAGATTCAGTGTACTGTTTTTTGGTCCATTAAGTAATATCTCTGTCTTATTCGAATTTAATATGAGAAAATTGTTGGTCATCCAATCTTTTTACATTTTTAACACACTCTGCTAGCTTAGATATTTTAGAAGTTTCATCTGGTCTCGTTGAGATATATAGTTGAGTATCATAAGTGAAAGTGACGTGACATACAGCCAAGTATGGTGACCCATACTCAGAATTTTTTACACCATGACAATAACCATTTGTTTAAAGCAAAAAGTCTATTGAACATTTAGCGGTTCCAGGTGGAGATCTTGAAGACCGGAGGCGGCGGAGAGGGAGAGGTTGTGCCTGGGGCCTGGCTCACGTCCTATGCTGCGGATGTACCCCGGGTCCGTGGTGTCCCATTGCCGGAGTGAAGGACATCTGGGAAGATCGCGTCCTGGGTGCACCAGGCCTATGCAGAGAAACACACGGAGTAGAAGTTGTGGGACTGTTAGCAGGCAGAGAAACACTTACCTCGGACTTGTGAGCATCAGCCCAGGAGGTTTCCAGCACGGCTCTCCGCTCTCTCAGATGGGCCTGCCTCACCTCCAGGCCGCGAATCTGCTTTTCCACGGCCTCTAGCTCGTGTCCCCACCTGCACTCAAACGTAGACATACATCCGCCATTAAAGCAAGTAACAATGAGTAAAGCAATGGTAATGTGTGAATAGAGTATTAGCAATGTACACAGGATAAGCGGCAACCACGCTGGTGATACTAACGGGCTATAAGCTACTAGCGAACTCGGGAAATCAAAATAAAACTAGTGATAACAAGGCGCTCTGATTGTTTTTTGTTGTAGAATATGATATATTCACATTTTATGTCTTAGAAATTCCTTTTAGCCTTTTCGACATTTGCATATAAATCATAGACATGGCCTCACATTCTACACTTATATGGGTGCTGAATTGCCAAGGGTCCCCCCCCCCACTATCAAGATGATGCTAAACAGCAACTCTCTGCTCCTCTCCATCGGACTTCAAACAAATTTCAAATTTATGTTAATGACCCTTGTCGTTTTTTTTTACACTCTATATGTCGCCATTGTATATTTCCCTAAACCATTTGGTCCTGTCACGACACTCTGCCTTCCGGAGAACAGAAAAATGTGCAAAACCTTTCACGAACATTGTAGGCTTCTCTACTTCCCCTGTTTCCACACATGTTTCTTACTTTTGGTAGAATATTGCTTCCGTATATTATGAATATTTTAGAAATCTTTGGTTCTGAGATGGGTTCATGAGGTAATTATGCAAGATGCATGTTGCCATTACCACATAATCTGCATTTTTGTTGTGATTTTGGAAGATGCATGTTGCCATTACCACATAATCTGCATTTTCTGGCTTGACTTTAAATGTTGTTTTGTGTTGTATTGATCTTTTTTTCCCTGGAAATGGTCGCATAATGTACGTCTTCAGGGGGAATGCTGCATCTGCAACCATGGTATATGGCATGGGACCCTGAACACCAGATCCTGGTAAAGGGTTCTCTGCTGGCACAGACAAAGTTTTCGCTTCCACGCCTCTTCCGAGAGATGAGTTTTGATAAACCCCACCATCACTGGCTCGGCCAAAGTCTCCTACTTGGATGAATGTAAATTTGTTGTCTGCATCTACCAATGCAAGCAGAACAATAGAAAGTTTCATGCTTGTTTTGATGTATAAACTCCCGGAATGAGCAGGTGCCACTATGTTGACGTGTTTGCCATCAATGGCACCAATGCAGTTTGGAAAGTTCCATTTAGACCAAAATTTGGAGGCGATGAATCTCCACATGTCTTCTGTTGGCTTTGGATGTTGACGTGTTTGCCATCAATGGCACCAATGCAGTTTGGTAAGTTGCACACTCCCAGCAACAGTGCTTGTCCCAAGGTCAAATGCACAATTGGAATTGGAGGGCAAGGCTGGTAAAGCTTTCCCCAGTTCCTAGGAATCTGTGAAGAAAACAGACGCACACTGAAGTGAGATTGTGCTTCTGTATCCTGATGTAAAAGGAGGTGGAAGGTGCTAAGAGATGCCTTCGCAAGAAACAGGAAGCAAAAAAAATGTTCCTAGTGGCTCTGCTGGTGGCAGCAGCAGAGAATGGAAATAAGAACAAGTCATGTCCTTTCTGCTTCCCCATATGCAGTCCAGGAGGTTAGTTTGTTATATTGATGTTGTGAAATATGTTTTGAATTATGTTAATTGAATAATCGAATAATCAAAGTTGTTACATACTAAAATTAGGTAGTATTAATTAAACTAAATTATACACAGTGTTGAAAATATTTTTTTAAGTGTTTCTAAAAGATGTAAATAAATGTTTTTATTATTATTTGTTGTAGCGCCATACATACTCTGCAGTTGGAAGATAGACATGACTGTTGCAGAAGATGATGTGGAGCCAGAATTAGCAGATCTATCATGGGTCAAGTTCTCCAGTGCCACCTCAACAGAGATCTGCAACCCCAACACGCTCTACAATTTCAAGATCTGACATCCCAACACCGCCACTGGCCAGTCAGAGGTCAAACACTCCCACACCCCATCCCAGAGTGCAAGCTCTAATTAGTGAGACTCAGCCAACAAGACAGAAGAAGAGGAGGTCAAATGATCCAACTTCAACAGAGCAACAGCTTTTGGACATTTTAACACAACCAACCACAACACGGTCACCATATATTCCTAAACCAGGAGAAGACATGTACTACTTCGCCCTTAGTTTAGTACCTAAGCTTGCAAGACTACTTCCCCGGAACCAGACGAGAGCACAGGTTTATATACTGACTTACCTGTCAGAACTAGAAGGAGAATAGCAAACAATGCAACAAAGTCACAGTACCACCCAAACATTCACAAGTAGTCAGCAACCACACAGTTCAGGATTTCATCAGTACCACCCAACCCCCACGTACCATCAAATCCAAAACACAGCAAATCCAGACACATCACCTAGCCCAATCAACACCTTCTTCAACAAGGTCTGGCCAACAACAAGGTTCATCTATGGAAGACACATCTTCACCAGTATATCACCATTTTTAAAACATTTTCTTTTGTTTCTAACATTTACATTTGTGTGATAGCAGTTTTGCAGTTTTATTTCTTTTTTTGCACATCTAATGTTTGTGCCTAATTTAATACATTTTACTTTTTTCATTTAAAAAAAAAATTGAAGACTGCATGCTTCTGTTGTGATATTTATATTATTCTGTTTAGAGTTTGAGCTGTTGGCTTTCATTACAAGTTAATTAAACATTGTGTTATGTAGGGACCCTGTCGAACAGACACAAATAAACCTGTGAATCACCACGTGAGCTGTTGAAACTCTATATTCCAGAGACATCAAATGCTTCTCCCTCCTAACCAATTTGCAAGTCGTAAAATTGATCAAAGGAATTAACCAAGGCACCCAATTGTCTCAAGAGACGTCTAAAGCAGTGATAAGACCAAGAATGGTGGTAATCCAAGAATCAAAAACCTTTTGTTTAGAACCATGCCAACAAATGGTTGATTGTCCCCTGCTGACCCGGCTTAATGTTTCACAGGAAGAGCAATAACGTTTAACTGAACAACAGAACAAAGAAAGTGACAGTAAGAAGTGAAAGTGAAGTGACATACAGCCAAGTATGGTGACCCATACTCAGAATTCGTGCTCTGCATTTAACCCATCCAAAGTGCACACACATAGCAGTGAACACACACAGCGTAAACACACACCCACCACAGTGGGCCGGCATTTATGTTGCGGCGCACGAGGAGCAGATGAGGGTTCGGTATAATGCAAGTATAACAAACAAATCTTCATTGCTTGCTGAAATAGGTGCAAACTGATCTTAAGCAGTAAAGATAAAACAAATCTTTGCTTTTGTGATTCTCTTGGCGCGATCTAAGAACTAGCAACCAATACTAGAACCTTGGGACTTCATTCAAATTCTGTTAATCCTCATCTTCAGTAACTGTATGTGTGTATGTGTGTTCATTAGAGTAGTTCCATGTAACCTTAAAAGTAGATCAATAAATTTGTGTTTCATTTATAAAGAAGCATTGTCTTGGGTCGTGTATTTTGAAGTTACATTTTCCCCAGATCCTGTGCTACCCAGCTCATATCTTATAAATGATCATTTTGTTTATATGCTCGTTGGCCACGTAGTACAAACAGAACTGTTTAATATATACTGATTTTAACATTCGCTGGATGAACCATTGACAAAGTATAAACTAATTAAATTTGAAATCAGCTTCAAATCCGTCTTTGCTGTAACTTCCCGATTTGAGACATTTACTTAGCTAATTAATGTTCTTTTGCAATTTATTTCACTAAAACTAGTGAACTTTGGAACGCGGTGCTCAGAGAGAGTGCCCGAACGTTATGTTATGGGACAATTGTGAAATCTTGATCAAGTAGTTTGTGTCTGTGTAAATAGACCAACACAAAGAGATCCGTCAAGATCTCAATAACGTATTGTATTAATTGCAGTAAATCTGTAGATTAATTTACCTCCCTCTAACGAGCTGAGATGATTCAGCGCTATAAGATAAGAATCTAAATAGTGCTTTTGGTTGTTCGGTGTGTAATTTGCATACTAGCTCTTGCAGGGTACGTCGTCATAGTAACAGCCATAACCCGGAAGTCCTAAGAAACCTTTTCTGCAGTTCCAGGCGCTATTTGTAAACAAATAGCCTAGCATGAGCTAAGCGAACTGAAGTTAACATTTTTGCATTGAAGCATATGCAAAGCTAGTAGCCTTGAAGGCTAGCAGTATTGTTATTTGTGTACGACCCTGCTCCTGGAGAGCTACTGTCCTACAGATTTCAGCTCCAACCCCCAATCAAACATACCTGAACCAGCTAATCAAGGTGTTTAGGGCTACTTGATAATTGCAGACAGGTGTGTTGGAGAAGGGTTGGAACTGAAGTCTAAAGGCCAGTAGCTCTCCAGGAGCAGGGTTGGAGATCCCTGGGTTTCGGTTTTGTGTTTTTTTTTGTTTTTTTTTGGGCTTAAATGCAGTGTATTTTGCAGTGTTGAAGTGTTGAAGTGATTTATCTCAATAACATCTGAACTTTAACTCACTCTCCCCTAATTCTCTCTCTCTTACATTGATGAATCTCTCTCTTCTCCTCTCCTCCAACTGAAAACAACGTTGACAGATGCAAACTTAATAAACTTAAGAAACACTGTTGTTTTATTAATAATTAATGGTTCTCATTGCTTTAATGATACGTTGTGATTAATTCAGCTATAACTGCTCTTATAATTTTAATGACATTAGCAGATATTATTAGTCTAAGTAATTATGGTTTTGAAATTTTGATTTCAGTTCATAATTAATTACAGATTTGGAATTTTTATTTGATTTCATAAATTTAGTCCAGTTCCTGCTTTCACATAGCAACAATGTTTGCTGATAACTGAATTATAATTGTTCTTATAATCTAATGACAACAACATTAGAGATTTTAATCCTTGAACTGTCAATATTGCTATCAATAGGGCTCTGAAATTTTTTATTGCATTTGTAAGTAATTAGGATGGTACAGATTAATCTAATTATAATTGCTCTTATGATTGTAATAACATCAGTAGATATTATTAATTTGCTATCCTTAGGGATGTGAAATCATTTAAACGTATATTTTAACCCTGGGATGCAATTTTTATCGGGGAACCTCCTGGAAACGCGATTGGGCTAGTTTTGGACTAGTTTTGAGAAGAAATTGGGCAGGTTTTGTTTTGAAAACCTGGCAATCCTGATCTGAACGCACATGCTGGAGATATACTTCTAATCACAGGAGCGCCTTTACTGAGGAGATGCGCATGGTCACAGGAGCGCCTTTACTGAGGAGATGATTGCTATTGTTTTCTTTCGCCCCAGAGGAATTTTAATAGCAATCACAGTCCTGGTATTTAGAGATCCTATTTATCCTTCTAAATCAAACTTAACAAAAGAACAAAAAAAAAGAAGGAAGAAAATATAATTGTACTCATTCTGCAACCAGAAAAGGTTTGTTTTGTCTTTCTCTCTCATCTTTCAATTGGCTCTAATCATTCCTTTCTTTCTTTTTATAGGAAAAGTGGAAACAGCCAAATATTATTCTGTTCCTTGCTCTGTTTGTTACTCTTCTTTTCTCCCTCTGTTCTCTTGCTGTACTACCTGTGTGTGCTTATTTATCTTCCCCACAGGGACTACAAATTAGAAGCACACCCACCAGAGATTCACAGTCGCTGAGAACTACACTCACTTGCCCATTATACACTCAACGTCAACCCACACTTGACATTGCACATTTACACCTATGTTTTGCCGTGTTTGTTTTGTTTTTTTTTCCTCTTCAAGGTCTGTCAGTCTAGGTTCTAGATCTCCCTCACCGCAGCAAAAACATGTCTCGCACAACAGACCCTGTTGGCCACTGAGAGGACCTTGAGACATGGCTAAGTGTCGCAAAAAGACAGCCTCCTACCTAAGGCTGCTGAAACACTAAGGCATCAGAAACAGGACCAGCTGGATGACAACATAACAAGCCTCATGAGACAAGTCCCAAGTCAGAGGTACAGTCACAAAGAACTAGCCGAAATCACAGGCTCCTTAAGCCACACACTCATCACCACCCTCAAGCTGAGCGACAGGCAAGCTGCCCATCTCCAGCAGGAGCTAACACGCAAACAACGACGCGTCGAGCAGCTAGAACTGGGAGGCTCAGAAATGATAGGAAAGGCCCGATGAGGTGGAACAAGGCGCCAAGGAAGAGATCAACAGGCTAAAAGAAACCCTAGCAGCTACTATACAAGAAATGGAACAAGTCAAGTCGGACTACGCTGATCTCTCCAACAGGCTATAGTATGCGGAACAGCTCCTGGAAAAGGCAAAGGCCGACTTCACGGACAAGAACGTCAGAATTAAAAGCCCTAGAAACTCACCTGGATGAGTCAAGAAACGAGATCAGCCGACTAACACGACACCTGGACTACAGCAAAGAGGAGCCCGACAGCTTCAGAGAGGAACTCAGACATGCCTACGAGCTACACCCTGATACTCCAAGGACACGACGCTCACCAGGCTCACCCCTGTCAAGCATGCCCGGGTCCCCTGTTCCTGGACTGACACGTGATAAAAAGGGGGAGGGGCAGCACTAAAACATTCACCAGCTCCCTTTGAAGAACTTTTACGTCACGACGAAGCTAAAAGACACTGCTCCAGCCAGCCACAGATCATCGCATGGCTTGGACCTCAAAGACCTCAACAAGCTCGCCAGGAACATTGGCAAATTCACCCAAGTGTGCCAGGTAGCCAGGATGTCCAAGCTTATCTACAAGATATTGATTTCCACCTGGAAAATAGACCCGATGTCACTGACAAAGATAGACTCTATTTGCTCCGAACAACATCCAGCTCTGAAGTGCGCAGCTTCTTGGACCGGCAGCCTGCCCACACAAAGACTGGTTACCACCTGCTCAAAGAAGCCCTCATCAAAGAATTTACTGAACCTGAGTCAGAACAAGGACTAGAGGCTGACCTAGAGATGAAACAAGGTTGTCACGAATCTCCTCAAGCCTACTACAACCGACTCAGACGAACATACTTTGGAACTCGCAACGAACAGAACATGGAGGAGGATGTGAATTTCAAAAAACTCTCTTCCTGAGAAACCTTCATCCTGGGGTAAGCCACCATCTTGCATCTTTGTATGTCCACGGACAATGAGAGCTCAACACTTGCGAACAGTGGTGGACAAAGTACACAAATCAAGTACTTAAGTAAAAGTACAGATACATGTAATAAAATATTACTCCAGTAAAAGTAAAAGTACTCCTTTTTTAATTTTACTTGAGTGTTATATGTACTTAAGTAAAAAAGTACTGATAGGTAGATTTATTTTGCAATTTTATATAGGCTACTTAATTTAATTTTATATTAGCACATATTTTTTATAATCCTACTGCTCAAAATACCCAAGATTTTCCCAAATAACCACTATATAGAGTGAAGATATATTTTTGTTGTTGATATGGACTACGTTGACGAGAGTGATGTAGTAATGTTCACTGTGAAGCTTACACTGCGATGTACCTGAGAGAAAACAGATCTGACCATCTGATCTTCACCAGGAAGAAAAAAAAGTGTTTTAAAGTTTGTTGTTTTACAGAACATCACAGTTATATATGACATGAGAATAAGGCCCGAAGTTAAGAAAACATTTTAAAGGGGTCATATGATGCTGCTAAAAAGAACATTATTTGGTGTATTTGGTGTAATGAAATGTGTTTATGTGGTTTAAGGTTAAAAAAAAACCACATAATTTTCCACATAATATACATTATTGTTTTTCTCCTCTATGCCCCACCTTTCTGAAATGCATCGATTTTTACAAAGCTGATCTTTCTGAAAAGTGAGGTGTGCTCTGATTGGCCAGCTATCCAGTGCGTTGTGATTGGCCAAATGTTTCAAACTCTGATGGAAATGTTACACCCCTCAACCTATACTGTTATGTCGTGTCCCGGTCAGAAACACCGGCAAGACAGGTAAAAAAACAATAAAACCCCTTTACCAAACGAGGTGTTTGTTGAATTGAGTGAGTAATTACTGATTTTATTGATTTTTATTGTGTGTTTTTATGTGTTTTTTTGCGTTTCGTTGCATATCGCAATAAAACCATGTCTGCATTTGTGATCAGAGAAACAACAAACAACAAGTTCTATTCTACACTGCTCAAAATTCACGTTTGAATCATCAGTGACAAATCCTTTACATATGTAAACCTACTTGCATACTGTGAGTCAGAAGTGCCAGACCGTCCTTGCAAAGAGTGAGGAACGGCCCGCGGCTTGAGTGAGGAACAGCCGAGGGCTTGAGTAAGGAACGTCCCACGGCTTGAGTGAGGAACAGCCGATGGCTTGAGTAAGGAACATCCCGCGGTTTGAGTGAGGAGCAGCCGAGGGCTTGACGCGGCTTGAGTGAGGAACAGCCGAGAGGAACGGCCGGCGGATTCGACGAAGGAGCAGCAGGGGCTCGCGGCAACCACATGTGACGACTCCGGGCTGGACTCAGCTTCGTCCACGGTGAGTGCGGAGTTGATGTATTTCCTCAGCAACCAGCACGGATCAGCTCGCTACAGCGAGAATAAAAGGTATGCCTTCTTTTTTTTTTGAGTGAACATCTGGGCAGCATTATGCAAATCTTTCCACATACTGATGTAGACGTGGGAGCTTGTTTAAACAAGCTGTTTTTAGGAGGGCGTAGGCGAGTCTTAACTTTGATAAAGAATATCTCTTTGGATTTGATACTTTAGTCTTTGCAACTTTAAAGATCTTATTTATGCACCAAGAGCTTGTAAGACTCCAAAGAGAAAGGAACAATTTAAATTGCATCATATGACCCCTTTAAGGAAATTTATGAAGAGATTGTTTGTATGAATAGAGAGAGGAAGGATTTATTTTGATTGATTTGTATGATTTATGGAAAATAATGCCCCCAGGGGGCATCACTTCCCACTTTGATAATTACTGTGGTTACCATGTTCTGAACATCTCTCATCCTTTCTTTTCCGCCCAGATGTAAAATATCTAGGTGGTTGAATAAAATCCCAGGTGTGTTATATAGAAAAATTACCTTAACTTAGCACCAGCAAGCTTGTTAGCTAGACGGTTAGCATCAGCTAACAATATTTACTTATTTTCAGTATGGTTATGAATAAATAATCATATCCGTCTACTCGGCTAGTTAATCCAAACAATATGAAATTTATACTGTTGATAGACAATATAAAAACAGACGTCACATAGGGCTAAATGCGTAGCATTTTAAATTAAACTGTTAATGTTATGTCAGCGAGGGATTTGAGTTATTTTTTATTTAATCTGTTATTTTTTATGTTTCCTTTTTTTACCTAAACGCTGATGTGTATGCATTCAAGCATTTCAGTGGGCTTAAATAGATCACCCTTTACAGCAGATTTAGTTCATAAACAACTTTTGACCTAAATATGATTTTCAGTTACAATAATTAATCCTAAAATTCGACATTAGTAACTTACTTTTAGCAGCATCAGTCGCGCGCGCGCTCGAGATCTCCCGGTTCTTACTACTGAATTCAGTTCACATCAGTCGCGCGCGCTCACGAGATCTGCCGGTTCTGAGTTGTCGACTCGAAAACAGCTGCAATCGAATCATTCTAATTCTTGAATGAATAGTTTATTGCGATTTGCGAACCGATTTAAAAGGTTCATTGAAAAGAATCGTTTAGTTCTTGAATCAGACACCGCTTCTGCGTCTCGGAGAACATGATATACAGGTGCTGGCCATATAATTAGAATATTAGATTAGATTAGATTCAACTTTATTGTCACTGCACATGTAAGGTACAAAGGCAACGAAATGCAGTTAGCATCTAACCAGAAGTGCAATAAGCAGTAAGTACAGAATATACAAGGTCTACAATATGTACAATAACTATACAGATAAGTATTATGGACATAATTTACAGATTTTAAATTTAAAATACTATCAGCATGATATACAGATAGGTGTACTATGAACATACTATACAGATGGAATATGTGAAAGTGTATGTACACTATATGCAGAACTATGAACATAATTTACACTATTGCAATGGAAAGTGAAGTGCATAGAAAATATTTCAGTGTGCAAATGGGTTATTCTGTGTATCTGGATGAACAGACAGTAGTGCAAGTAATAACAAGTTTACTGTTTTTGCTTGTTGTAAATAAATAATAATAAATAAATCGGGCAGATGTGATGAAGTGGGGGAGGAGTCTGTGTGTATGGTGTGGGGGGTGTCAGAGGGCAGAGTTCAGCAAGGAGACAGCTGTAGGGGAAAAAGCTGTTCCTGGATCTGCTGGTCCTTGTCCTGAGGCTCCTGAAGCGCCTCCCGGAGGGCAGGAGGTTAAACAGTCCATGGTCAGGGTGAGAGGAGTCCTTAAGAATGCTGCGAGCTCTACGTAGACAGCGTTTTCTCTGGATGTCCTCAATAGCAGGGAGTGGTGTTCCTGTGATGCGTTGGGCAGTTTTCACCACCCTCTGCAGTGCTTTGCGGTCAGCCACCGAGCAGTTCCCATACCAGACTGTAATACAACTGGTAAGGATGCTCTCGATCGCACACCGGTAAAAGTTCACCACTATGGCTGAAGACAGTTGGTTCTTCTTCAGTGTTCTGAGGAAGAAGAGGCGCTTGGTGAGCCTTCTTGACCAGGCTGGAGGTGTTTGTGGTCCAGGACAGGTCCTCCATGATGGTGGTTCCCAGGAAGTTGAAGCTGGAGACACGTTCAAACAACCATCCCGTTAATGTGGATAGGGTCATGCGTGATTCCTTTCTTCTTCCTGAAGTCCACAATGAGCTCCTTTGTCTTACTGGTGTTAAGGAGCAAGTTATTGTCAGCGCACCATGTGGCCAGGTGCTGTACCTCTTCCCTGTAGGCAGTCTCATCGTTGTCACTGATGAGGCCAATCACCGTGGTGTCGTCTGCAAACTTAATGATGGAGTTGGATCCATGCACAGGCTTGCAGTCGTGGGTGTAAAGGGAGTAAAGGAATGGGCTCAGCACACAGCCCTGTGGTACGCCAGTGTTGAGTGTGATTGTGGTGGAGTGGGTGTGGCCTGACCTAACATGCTGAGGCCTGTTAGTCAGAAAGTCCATGATCCAGTTGCAGAGGGAGGTATTAATGTCCAGGTCTCCAAGTTTTGTGGTCAGCTTGGAGGGAATGACGGTGTTAAATGCTGAACTAAAGTCAACAAACAACATCCTAACATATGTGTTGTTATTGTCCAAGTGTGTGAGTGCAGAGTGCAGCACTGTGCATACTGCATCCTCTGTGCTCCTATTTCTGCGGTAGGCAAATTGATGTGGGTCCAGTGTGGGTGGGAGGCAGTCTTTGAGGTGTGTTAGGACCAATCGCTCAAAGCACTTCATAATGATGGGTGTGAGTGCTTCGGGGCGATAGTCATTCAGGCACATCAGTGGAGGAGTGTTTCGGTACTGGCACAATGGATGTGGACTTAAAGCATGTTGGCACAGTTGCTTGGGTGAGGGACAGGTTGAAAATGTCTGTGAAGACCCCAGCAAGCTGCTCTGCACATGCTCTAAGCACACGTCCAGGAATACCGTCCGGGCCGGCAGCCTTGTGTGCAATGCAGTGTGGACATCTGAGGAGGTGAGTTTGAGGGGTTGGTGATCTGCTGAGTGTGTGGTTTTGGTGGCCGTCTCCTTGCTGTCGCTGTTGAAGCGAGCATAAAAGTCATTTAGCTCGTTAAGGAAGGAGACGTCCGTGACCGTTGGAGCGGAGTTGCTTGGCTTGTAGTCAATGATGACCTGGATGCCCTGCCACATGTGTCGGGGGTCAGAGTTGGAAAAGTTTTCCTCTACCTTCAGCTTGTAGCAGTACTTGGCCTTTGTGATGCCCCTTTTCAGGTTAGCCCTGGATTTACTGTAGGCCTGAGTGTCATCTGACCTGAAGGCAGTGTTGCGGGCTTTCAGCAGAAGTCGCACCTCCTTGTTCATCCATGGCTTCTGATTAGGTATGTTGTGTTCTGTTTTTCAGTTGTAACATTGTCAATGGTGGTGTTGATGTGATTCAGTACAGAGGAGGTATAGATGTCGATGTCCGTGTGAGAGCCAGAGGCAGCCTGAGAATCAAACATACTCCAGTCTGTGTGTATAAACCTGTCCTGAAGTAAAGAGTCTGCTCCAGTTGGCCACACTTTGATGGTCCTCACTGATGGCTTCACACAGTTGATGAGGGGTGTGAATACTTAGGGGTGAGAAACATAGAAAGGTGATCAGACTGTCCGAGGTGGGGGAGGGGGGGCGCGATGTAGGCTCCATCAATGTTTGTGTAAACATGATCCAAAGTTTTGTCTCCTCTGGTGTGGCAGGGAAAAATGGCTGGTGAAATTTGGGGAGCACTGTCTTTAATTTGCAGTGATTAAAATCACCGGCGACAATAAAAGCAGCCTCCGGGTGAGCAGTCTGTTGTTTACTAATGGCTGCATGAAGTTCGTTCAAAAGAAAAAAAAAAAAAAAAGCAAGCTTGGCATTAGCATCCGGTGGAATATAGACTGCAGTTATTATGGTGGAAGTGAACTCCCGCGGCAGATAAAAAGGTCTACATTTAACCATGAGAAACTCTAGGTTAGCTGAGCAGTGACTCCCAACAATGACAGTGTTCGTACACCAAGCTTTGTTGACATAAATGCACAATCCGCCGCCTCTTGTCTTGCCGGAGTCAACTGCTGTCCTATCTGCCGGAGCGTGTAGCGTCTGGCTAGCTCAATACCATTATCGGGTACGTCGCTGTGTAGCCATGTTTCTGTTGAAAACCATGACATTGCATCCCAAAAGTCTACTTACTGTGGGTGATGTGAAGTCGTAACTCATCCATTTTGTTCACCAGTGACCGCACATTAGCGAGGAAAATGCTCGGTAAAGAGAGCCGGAGCGGTGTTAGCTTTAGCTTAGCTCTTAGACCTCCGCGCTTCCCCCGCCTTTGTTTATGATCTCGACGCCGCCTGCGAGCACTTCCACCCACAACGGGTAGAGTGCGTAGCCTCGGGTGTTCTGGAGATCTCAGGGATGAGTCGAAGATTGGTGATAAAACTGTTGGAAAAGTCCACACCAATATCCAAAAGCTCCTGTCGGGTGTATGATGTTAAAGCAAAGCTGTTCAGTATGAACAGACCCGAGATGAGCAGGAATAATACTGCAAAATTGCAAAAACTGGAGAGACGCTGAGCCTCGCGATGTGTACGCGCCACCATCTTGGTCTTGGAATATCACCAAAAAGTTGATTTATTTCACCAATTCCATTCAAAAAATGAAACTTGTATATTATATTCATTCATTACTGTTACATTAAGTGACTTTTAGTTTTCCTTATTTGGTCTTTTTCCTGTTCTTGTTTTGTTAATTGATTAATCCCCACCTGTCTCCATTTCCCTGATTACCTCCTGTGTGCTTAAATACCCCTGTCTGTTTAGTTCTTCCTCGTCCGTGATTGATGTAGTATTGTTGTCTCCTGATTTGAGCTAAGTTTATGTTGGATGTGCCCTTGTTCCTCCGCGATCATTAAAAGAAACCCTTTGTATATTTTCTTCCTCGTTCGCCTTCATTTCACACCAGCTAAACGGTAACAGAATCACGGACCCAAACAGTTTAGCTGCGTTTTTCTTTTTTGTTTTTTTTTTTGTTTTCCCCCCTCTCGGAATGGATATCCCAGCAGTCCAACTCCTGTGCCTGGAGCAACTGGACCGTTCGCTGGAGGACCATACTAGGGTCTTTCTCGATCTGGCGTGCCTTACCCACTTCCCCTACCAGCAAAACGGTCCCCAGAGAGGATTTTGCCACTTTCGTGGAGTGGGTGCTGGAGAAAAATGGATCCCCATTTACCATCTGCACCGCCGAAGAGGATATCTCCAGTCCCACTCCCCGATTCAGAGACCAGCCAGCCGCCATCCCGCTGCACGGAGCTAGAGCCCACCGCAGCCCCAGAGCCCGAGCCAATCACCGACAGGGAGCAGGAACTCGAGGGAGCGCGACTGACCCAGGTGTGTGAGCCGGCAACACCGTGCGTTGTGGGACCACTGGTGGAGATCGAGGGCGTGGAGGAAAGCCCTGACCACACTCCTGCGACTGAGAGTGAGCTGCATTTGGTTTCTGGGAAGTATAAAGAGGAATTAATGGACCTTATAGACTGGTTTGGGAGGCAATTCCCGAAACTCCTGGGTTCTCCGCTGGTTCCGTCCAGCCCTGACCCTCCTGTGTTCCCTCCCAACCTCCCTCTTCCACCTCCTACTAGACCTGTTAGTTCCTCTGCTTCTCTTCCGCTGGTTCCGTCCAGCCCTGATCCTCCTGTTTCTCCTCTGGTTCCGCCCAGCCCTGACCCTCCTGTTTCTCCACTGGTTCCATCCAGCCCTGACCCTCCTGTTTCTTTTTCTCTCCGCTGGTTCCGCCCAGCCCTGACCCTCCTGTTTCTCCGCTGGTTCCGCCCAGCCCTGATCCTCCTGTGTTCCCTCCCAACCTCCCCTCTCTCCCCCGCCTCCTCCTCGACCTGTCAGTTCCTCTGCTCCTCTTCCGCTGGTTCCGCCCAGCCCTGACTGTCAGTTCCCTCCGCTGGTTCCGTCCAGCCCTGTTCCTCCTGTTTCTCCGCTGGTTCCGTCCAGCCCTGACCCTCCTGTGTTTCCTCCCATCCTTCATTTCACACCAGCTAAACGGTAACAATTACACACAGACTGATATATTTCAAATGTTTATTTCTTTTAATTTTGATGATTATAACTGACAACTAAGGAAAATCCCCAATTCAGTATCTCAGAAAATTAGAATATTACTTAAGACCAATACAAAGAAAGGATTTTTAGAAATCTTGGCCAACTGAAAAGTATGAAAAATGAAAGTATAAGCATGTACAGCACGCAATACTTAGATGGGGCTCCTTTTTTGCCTGAATTACTGCAGCAATGCGGTGTGGCATGGAGTCGATTTAACGACCATTTCTACAGCGTGTTATGAGAGCCCAGGTTGCTCTGATAGTGGCCTTCAGCTCTTCTGCATTCTTGGGTCTGGCATATTGCATCTTCCTCTTCACAATACCCCATAGATTTTCTATGGGGTTAAGGTCAGGCGAGTTTGCTGGCCAATTAAGAACAGGGATACCATGGTCCTTAAACCAGGTACTGGTAGCTTTGGCACTGTGTGCAGGTGCCAAGTCCTGTTGGAAAATGAAATCTGCATCTCCATAAAGTTGGTCAGCAGCAGGAAGCATGAAGTGTTCTAAAACTTCCTGGTATAGGCTGTGTTGACCTTGGACCTCAGAAAACACAGTGGACCAACACCAGAAGATTACATGGTACCCCAAACCATCTGTGGACTGTGGAAACTTTACACTTGACCTCAAGCAACGTGGATTGTGTGCCTCCCCTCTCTTTCTCCAGACTCTGGGACCCTGATTTCCAAAGGAAATGCAAAATTTACTTTCATCAGAGAACATAACTTTGGACCACTCAGCAGCAGTCCAGTCCTTTTTGTCTTTAGTCCATTCAGACGCTGTCTGTTGTTCAAGTGTGGCTTGACACAAGGAATGCGAAAGCTGAAACCCATGTCTTGCATATGTCTGTGCGTAGTGGTTCTTGAAGCACTGACTCCAGCTGCAGTCCACTCTTTGTGAATCTCCCCCACATTTTTGAATGGGTTTTTGTTTCACAATCCTCTCCAGGGTGCGGTTATCCCTATTGCTTGTCTACTTTTTTCTACCACATCTTTTCCTTCCCTTCACCTCTCTATTAATGTGCTTGGACTCAGAGCTCTGTGAACAGCCAGCCTCTTTTGCAATGACCATTTGTGTCTTGCCCTCCCTTGTGAAAGGTGTCAGTGGTCGTCTTTTGGACAACTGTTAAGTCAGCAGTCTTCCCCATGATTGTGTAGCCTACAGAACTAGACTGATAGACTATTTAAAGGCCTTTGCAGGTGTTTTGAGTTAATTAGCTTATTAGAGTGTGGCACCAGGTGTCTTCAATATTGAACCTTTTCACAATATTCAAATTTTCTGAGATACTGAATTTGGGATTTTTCCTTAGTTTTCAGTTATAATCATCAAAATTAAAAGAAATAAACATTTGAAATATATCAGTCTGTGTGTAATGAATGAATATAATATACAAGTTTCACTTTTTGAATGGAATTAGTGAAATAAATAAACTTTTTGATGATATTCTAATTATATGACCAACACCTGTATTATAAGGAGTAACGATATGTTTTATGAAATGTAGTGAAGTAAAAAAGTACGATCTTATGCTTTGGAATGTAGTGAAGTAAAAGTAAAAGTTACTCAAAATAAAACTACTCCAGTAAAGTACAGATACTTAAAAATGCTACTTAAGTACAGTAACGAAGTAATGCTACTCTGTTACTGACCACCACTAGATTGCATTGGCACCCCCATTTGTCGGCTGTCAACGTCACTATTTGACACTTTTTCTTTGATGATGAATCAGTCAGGCCGACGGCCGTTTGATGGACGACCGTTCTGGACTTCTCCAGAACCTCCAGATGGCCAGTCCACCCCTGATCGCAGGACTGATCTGAGCCACACACTTCTCAACAATCAGTCCTCAAGCTTTCTGCCAGCTGTGCTTTCATTGCTAAACATGACCCAGCTTTTGGCCATCAATGCCAGCCTGAGGCAACATCAGGCCAAGATCATAGCAAGGTGTTTCATTATTTACATGTGTACCAGTGCATGCAAGAGCTGCAGTTCACTTAACGGCCAGCGGTCTCGCTAAAGGCTTTCTGAATTCTACATGTTCAGATAGACAAAAAATTATTGATTTTTGAGTAATTTTTCTCTTGAATCAAACATTCGTCGTGGACCTGTTTATTTGATGGTTGAGGGTTGGGGATAAAATGGCTAGCTGCTAGTTTTGGTTTATTGAGTTTATTTAAAAAAAGATTTTTTGACTAATTAACCAAGTTGGTGTTGGCCATTGGGTGTTGAAGAAAAGTGTGTACAGTGTGGTCAGAGCAAGCTTGACTTCCTCTGATTGATGTGGGATAAGTTTTTTTCTTCTTCTTCTTCTTGTCTTTGCTTCAGAGCTGCAGCATACTTCATTTTCAGTGTTGTGTGGAGGGACAAAAGGCTTCATTATTTTTATCTGGTTTATTCACTGCAACAACATGAAGATCCTTCAGCTTCAGCTCTGTGAGTTTATGATGTGTATTTACTTGTAATGTGCTTTGACATAAATTGTTTGGTTTTATAGATTCACAGTGTTTTAAAGCAGGTAGTCTTAATCATGATGTTTATGTTTTGTTTTGTTTTTTTATAGATGTATTAATCTGTTGTCAGTATGCAGTAGGAGATCTATTAACTGATTTGGGATCAAATGTGACCATAAACTGTGATCTTGATTTAAAATGAGGTTTATTGATCAGTATGCAGTGTCAGATCTATTAACTGATCTGGGATCAAATGTACATCTGCTACAACATCACCTTTTTACCCTAATAAAACATTCAGAAAGAAATATTCATTGCAGTTTAAACATCGTCTGGTTATTAATAATGTGACTGCTGATGAATTAGGAGTTTATTACTGTATGAACACAGAAACACCTCCAAAACTCAGCAACAGCACCAGAATATACTTCACTGGTGAGTTCATTTACTCCTTAATAATTGTGATTATTTACTTTTCATTATTTGTTATTTATTACTTTTTTATACACGCCATCATAGTTCTCCCTCGTTCCAGAGATTAATGTGCTCCAGTAAAAGACTGACAGTAACAGACTGAAAACTTTCTTTACAGAAGCAGCTCAACTAACTGAGTGTCACAATCATACAGTTTATGAGTTTATTGATCAGAATCAACACAATATCAGATTACCATCATCATATCTGCTCTGATGAACGGACTTCTGCTCATACTGCTGATCGGTGAGTTTTTATTCTTATTGTTCTAAAAATGATCAAATTAAATACACATTAGGGTAAAAAATATTAATATAATGCTGTTCTCTGTAGGTGAAGCTTTTATTTGGTTGTTTGTTTATTTATTTATTTATTTATTTATTTTGTCTCCATACTGTATACAGTTGAGGTCAAACGTTTACATCCCCCTTTCAGAATCTATAAAATGTTAATTATTTCATCAAAATAAGAGGGATCATACAAAATGTATGTTATTGTTTATTAGTGACCTGAATAAGATTTTTCACATAAAATATGTTTACATAAAGACCACAAGAGAAAATATAGTTAAATAGTTGTTTTATAAAAATGACACCGTTCAGAATTTTATATATGCTTGATTTTAATACTGTGTTGTTACCTGAGCTGTTTTTATATTTATTTATTTTTGTATTTTATTTTTTTGATAATTGTTCATGAGTCCCTTGTTTATCTCGAACGGTTTAAACTGTGTGCTGTTCTTCAGAAAAATCTTTCAGGTACCACAAATTATTTGGTTTTCCAGCATTTTTGTGTATTTGAACCCTTTCCAACAATGACTGAATAATTTGAGATCAATCTTTTCACACTGAGGACAACTGAGGGACTTATGTGCAGCTATTACAGAAGGTTCAAACTGTCACACGCTCATCGCTCATTGATTCTCCAGAAGAAAAAACATGCATTAAGAGCTTTTGAACAGAATGGAGATGTGTACTTTTCTCTTATTTTGCCTATATATATATATATATATATATATATATACACACGGAGCCCCGCACATGACATGCAAGAAAAAATAAATAAATTGTGCGCACGATTTAGCAAATCGAGGGAATGCAATAGTAAATCAACGGAACGCAATAGTAATCATGTGCATGTTTTAGTACATTGAGGGAACGAATTAATAAATTGTGCGCACGATTTAGCCTACTATTTTTTCCTGCATGCCATGTGCGGGGCTCATATATACGTATATATATATATATGTGATGCAGTACTAAATAAAAAATAACATGTATTTTGTACGATCCCTCTTATTTTGGTAAAATAATTAACATTTTGCATGTATTTTGTACGATCCCTCTTATTTTGGTAAAATAATTAACATTTTGCAAATACTTGTCACGCTATGTTGATCACAAACAAATGAAGATGAAGAATAAATTCTCTGTTTCTTTCTTAGTTTCTGCTGCTGGAAAAACAGAACGGTTGGAAAAACACATTCATAATGCTGATCTGCAGACAAAAGTTATATATCAACCATAAGAACCAAACAAACTGTATCTGTAATGTAAAGTCAATTTCTATATGGTCACATTTTGAGGTATTGGCTTTTTTTTTTTTTTTTAATGGTCCTTACATTATTAAACATCAGTTAATCTTGCCGTGTTGATGTGTATTTCTTGATTTGTTTCAGTCAGAATTTGTCCTGGCATGAGTTTTTCTGTTATAATGTTATTGACTTTATGAGTTTTTCTGTTATAATGTTATTGACTTTATGAGAGACCAGTGATTTGGTAGAAGGATAATTATCAGACATGAATGATTTGGTAGAAAATAAATAAATAAATAAATAGTAAGGTTTCATGTGAAATGACAAGAACTTTTTAAAAATATTTTCTTTCAGTAATCAGAGATAAAAATGACACATTCATGACTATTTATTTTATGTATTTTTATTTTGTATACTGTTACATTTAACAGATGCTGTGTCCTTATATCTTTTGACATATATATGTTTAAGTAAATGTATATGAACAGAGTTTAAGTAAATATATATGAACAGAGTTTAAGTAAATATATACTGTATGAACAGAGTTTAAGTTGATATATATGAACAGAGTTTAAGTAAATATATATGAACAGAGTTTAAGTTGATATATATGAACAGAGTTTAAGTAAATATATATGAACAGAGTTTAAGTAGATATATATGAACAGAGTTTAAGTAAATATATATGAACAGAGTTTAAGTAAATGTATATGAACAGAGTTTAAGTAAATATATATGAACAGAGTTTAAGTAAATATATATGAACAGAGTTTAAGTTGATATATATGAACAAAGTTTTAAGTAAATATATATGAACAGAGTTTAACAAGCGGGAACCCAGTGTGACTGTAGCTTTCTCTATTTCAGTTTTATCACGTGATAGAAAGTCTAAGGCCTTTTCAAGCTCAAGGGCAAACTCATCTAATCTGCGGCCTATAATGCATTTTTATAAGATTGATGTAAAGACACAAAGTACTGCCATCAAGTTAGCATTTTTTAAACATTCGCTCACTAAAAATGAATCATTTCTAATCAGTGACTTTATAACCACAAACAATCTGGATTTTATGTTTCTAAATGAAACATGGCTAGAAGACAGCTGCAGTGCAACAGTCCTCAATGAAGCAGCCCCTCCTAACTTTACTTTCATGAGTGTCTGCAGGACTGTTAGGAGAGGTGGAGGTGTAGCTGCTCTATTTAAAGATGTCTATCAATGCAAGCAAATGTCATTTGGTCAGTACTTGTCTTTTGAATATCTATGGATTGTGCTGAAAGGTGCTCCACGCATTCTGGTTATCATTATTTACAGGCCTCCAAAATACTCTCCAGCCTTTGTTGAAGAGGTCACAGAAATGCTATCAATGATTTCCTCAGAGTTTGACTGTTTTGCTATTGCAGGGGATTTTAATATTCACTCACCTAAAACCCTCGGATCCATCCAGGGCCAGACATGGATTTTCCCAAAGGCGGAGCGGGTGCCAAAGGGTTTCCCCCGCCCTCGGTCAGAGATCCTCCTCAAGGAATCCGTAAGGAGGGCTGTCGCGAGGAGACTATTGGGGGGAACCGGGTCCAGGGGGCCAATAGGGCCCACTAAAAACCTTTTTTCTCCCCCCCCGGACTTTGACAGTGTTTTGGGGAGAAGGCTCACGGGGGGGAAAACGCAATTTGGTGGGGCCCCAGGGCCCAGCTGTGTGCCAGTGCGCCCCGTGAAAAGAGTTCCTTGGTGGGGAAGAAAAAACGGAGTGACGGTCTCTGGAGAAGCAAAGGGGGCTACCTGAGCGCCCCGCCCCTTCCCCAATAAGCTGGCCTAGGGGGGATCGCCTTCTCTGGGAGCTTTGCCGAACCCCATCGGAGATCGACATCTGGTCAGGGGACCCCACGGGAACCCACTGGTACGCTTTTTGAAGGGGGCCCCAGCGCGCCCCGTGGGTTACTCCTCGGATCGGAGATGAAGGGGGGGGTCCCAGGGGGTTGTTCCCTGCGGGGTTTGCCCCATTGAATCCTAAAACCCCCGGTGTTTTGTGGAAGGGGTTCTCTTTGTGGGGCCCCCAGAACGACCCCCAGATCGTGGAACGGGACCCCCCCCTTTTTTTTAAAGGGAAAGCGGACCCCGGTTTCGCGTCCGAATGGAATCTTCCCACAGGGGAAAGACTACCCACAAAAAGTACCTCGATGTTTGCCCAGAAGTGGGACTTCGGCCACACCCGTTGCCGGGTAACGACCGCACCCAAACAAAGGGTAAAACCCGCATATTATAAGGCGTCCGTCGTCTTTACAAAAGCCCCCATGAAACTTTTTAGAGAAATTTCCCTTTGGGAAAAATGTCTTTGTGGGGCGCATGGGGAATGGCCGCTTGCAACACAAAAGGGGTGTGCGCCTGAAGGGGGCAACCCCTTTGCCTCTGGAAGACCACCGTGAAGCGCCATCCGCCAACGCTCGGCCCGAAGCGAAAAGCGGTATGCGCCCTGCTCCCTTATTATATCACGCTTTGAGAGGGGCAGCGGGATCAATAATTGCAGCCAGGCATGGTCTTTATTTTACACCAAAGTAGATTGGTCTTCAAGCGTACCTTTTTCGTCGGTAAAACCGGGGGGGTGGAGTGACCCGCGAAAGGGAAACAAATAACAATTCCTCAATTATCTCATGATGTTTTCGGTTTCTAAAATGGAAAGTTTTACGAAAGTATGGCACCATAGTTTCAGGATTTCTACTATATCGCTTATTTAATTAGATTAATCATACGGGAACGGGCATTGCATTTAAACGCACTGGTTGCACCCCGGCCCTGTTTATTTCAGTCCCCACGGTAATTCCTCTTAGTTACACTTGACATTTACTTTTTATTTTTAAAAAAAAACTTTAAACCCTGCAACAAAAAGTTGTAATTGTTTTCTTCACAACAATGGACAAAAACCAGCGCCCAGGAAGATGCAACACTTCTAGTTGAGTGACCTCGCAACCTGAACGGGCAGGGCACTCCCTGTGCCTGATAAGCCAGGGCTATGGCATCCACAATTCAGTGGGCCATCCTCTGCTTAGAGACGGCATTCCCCTTCTGTCGGCCTCCGTTACAGACAAAGAGCTGATCTGAGGTCCTGAAGCTTTGTGTCCGGTCTACGTAGCATCTCAATGCTCGGATGGGACAGAGAAAAGCTAGGGCTGGGTCTGCCTCCTCCGGGGGCAGCGCTTGCAGGTTCACCACTTGGTCTTTCAACGGTGTATTTGGAGATTTGGGGTGGTAGCCGGGCTGGGACCTCAGGATTGCCTGGGAGTCAGCCGGCCCAAACTCTAGGCACGAATCGTCAATCGAAAATGCGTGCTGGTCTTCTACCCTCTTGATGGAGGCCAGTGCAAGCAGGAGCAGAGTTTTCAATGAAAGAAACTTTGGCTCGACTGAATGCAAAGGCTCGAATGGGCCCTGCTGTAGTGATTTCAGCACCAGAGTCAGGTCCCAAGAGGGTATCGAGGGGGGCTGGGAATGATTTAACCTCCTGGCCCCTCTAAGGAACCTGATGACGAGGTTATGCTTACCTAAAGACTTCCCATTTATGGGGTCATGGTACACAGAAATAGCAGCAACCTGGACTTTGAGGGTGGAGGTAGACAGCCTTTGCTTCAGCTCTTGCTGCAGAAAGGAAAGCACGACCACAATCTGGCATCTTCGGGGGTCTTCTCGGCGAGAAGAACACCACTCTACGAACATGTTCCACTTAAAGGTGTAAGCGTGTCTCGTAGACTGTGCTTTTGCCGAAGTGATGGTGTTCACTACCTCCTGGGGTAGGTCACCTAGAACCTCCGTATCCCATCCAGGGACCAGACATGGAGTTTCCAAAGGTCTGGACGTGGGTGCCAAATGGTGCCCCGTCTCTGAGTCAGTAGATCCTTCCTCAGAGGAATCGGTCAAGGAGGGGCTGTCGCGAGGAGCACTAGTTCGGGGAACCAGGTCCGAGTGGGCCAATACGGCGCCCACTAGCAAGACTCGTTTCTCGTCCTCCCGGACTTTGCACAGTGTTTGTGCGAGAAGGCTCACTGGGGGAAAACGCATATTTGCGTAGGCCCCATGGCCAGCTGTGTGCCAGTGCGTCCCGTGCCAAGGAGTTCCCTTGGTCAGGGAGTAGAACAACTGGCAGTGAGCGGTCTCTGGAGAAGCAAACAGGTCTACCTGAGCGGCTCCGAACCCGTCTCCAAATCAGCTGGACCGTCAGGGGATGGAGTCGCCATTCTCCTGGGAGCATTGCTCGAGACAGCTCAGCGGAGATCGACATCTGGTCAGGGAGAGGCCCACTGGATACCACTGGTACGCTCTTTGAAGAGGGCCCAGCACGTTCCGTGGGTTACTCCTCTGGATCGGAGATGCAAGAGGAGTGATGGTCCCCAGAGGGTTGGTTCCCTGCGGGGTTTGCCACCATTGTAATCCTCAAACCGCCCGTGCTGTTGCTGGAAGTGGTTCTCTTCTGTCGGCCGCCAGAACGAGCCCCAGATCGCGACAACGGGACTCCGCCCCCTTTTTTGAAGGAAGTGGAGCCTGGTTCGCAGCTCCGAGATGGTCATCTTCCCCCAGTGGGAACATGACTCATCCACGAAAGCTACCTCAGCATGTTTGCCCAGACATGTGAGGCAGTGATCGTGACCATCACCCGTTGCCAGGTAACGACCGCACCCAGAAACGCACAGGTGAAACCGCATTCTTATAAGGACGATCCGTCGTCTTTACAAAGATGAACCCATGAAACTCTTTTAGAGAAATTTGCTCTTTAGGAAATGCTCTTTTAGTGCTGAGGCGCATAGGGGAATTGGCCGCTTGCAACACGACAGGGGGTAGTGCAGCCTGAAGTGTGCAATCCACTTGACTCTGGAACGACCACCGCTGAAGCGCCATCCTGCCAACGCTCGGCTCCGAAGCGAAAAGCTGGTATGCGTTGCACCTGCTGCCTTATTATACTCACGCTGTGAGCAGCGGCAGCTGGATGCAATAATTGCATGCCAATGTGCATTGGCTCGTTTAGTTTACACTCAAAGTAGATTGGTCTATCGAAGCGATATCCCATTTTCGTCGGTCACCGACGTGGCGTCGAGAGTGACCGACTGAAAGGGAACTAAAGTTTCGTTTGAGTGTGTCAGAGTGGTGGGGTAGTGAGTGTTCTACTGAAAGGGAACTTCTTACGAAAGTATGGCACCATAGTGTTACAGGATATTCTATCTATATCGCTCTATTTAATTATGCATTAATCATATCAGGTATGAACGGTCATTGACATTAAGTCGCACTGAGTTGCACTCCAGGTCCACTGTTTTATTTCAGTCCATCACGGTAATTCCTCTTAGTTACACTTCTGACATTTACTTTGCACTTTGAATTAAACTTTAACCACTGCAACAACACGTTGTTAATTGTTGTCTTCACAACAGATGGACAAATACATGAGTTTAAACTGATTTTGGTAGCTGTGGTTAGCAGTGCCACAATCCAACTGTGCCGGGGACAGCTGTCATTTGGCTGGATAGCGGCGGGTAGCCATGTAAATGATAATGCAACACTAACAAATTCAACCTAATCTCCAGGGATGAACGCTACACAGATCGGGCTACAACTAAAGAAATAACAGCAAAGGTTTTGCATGCTCTTTTAAAAAAAAAAAAAAAAAAAAAAAAAAACACCCATTGGGTTGAAATACTTACTGTAGTCAATTGGCGGGTGAAATGAGTGGTAAAAGTGATTATGGGTAAGAAGCGTGCGTTACGGTGCGTAACGTGACTGTAGGGGAATTTACAGTTATAACTCAAGGACCAGGTGTGTCGTAATGAAGACCAGGAGTCAGAGATGCGTTCAATTAATAATAATATTTATTGAGGAAAATAGTTTTGCAGTTTCATCAGCAGAAGTCCGCTTCAGTACTCTCAATGGAGTTCGTAGGCCGCTCTGCGTACAACTCAAAATCAACAACAATTATTGCAGTTTCAGAGAACTAATTGCGTCAAAGCGCTGGTCAGCAAAAATCTAATTGGTTCCAAAACCTAGATAAACTTATACAGTCTCCACAAATGGACATCAACATCTCAAGCATATCTCCAAACATGATTGTAGTGGGCATCAGCGCTGGCGAAGAAGACACCTCATCTCAGGTCCAGATGTCAGCAGAAAATGGTCTTCTCCCAAAGCATAGGTGCTGACACACACACATACACACAGAGCCCTTATCTTCATTTCAAGGTTTTCTAGCACTGACAAGTCTCTTATCATTACAGTTGGATACACACACATAATATGCAGACATTAATCTTGAGGAACAGAAATACAGGATAGAACCGGATTCTTAATATCTAGTGTACATTTCTAAATGTCACAGTTCTCTTCGTCCCTCGTAGTCTACGTAGCCGATAGGTCATCCTGACCCTTTAGCCTGGCCTTGTGACCCTAGGAGAAGGAATACACTCAACATGTGTTCATGCCTGTTACTCTTACCTCTTACCACTTCTAAAAGGATAATATATATGCACTCTTCTATCTATACAAGTATAGATGGCTTTTACTTATTTGGTTAAATCATCAAACAATCTTGGAGGTTAAATACTGATTAATAACTGGATTAATAGTTACATAATATATTAATGGAATAATTAATATAGAGAAGGAAGGATATGATCAGGGCGGAATCCACTTCATCCTCTCCTTCATGATGTATCGTTGGCGTGGTAACCACTGAAAGTTTTCTGATTTATAAGAATAATTATTAATAATATTCGATGCTATGACAGAAAATACATTTGAAAATAATAAAATATCGTAAAGGGTTTAATAACATAAAGGGAACAATCTATTTAACACAGCCTTGGGCCATTCTTTAAAACTACTCCATCTATAAATTGATAGTTATATCACAAACAATTTACTGTTATTTAGACAACAAAAATAGGAACAAATTCACTATAATAAATTATAAAAGGAGGACGTTTTGTAAACTAGAAAACAAAATTTACCGCCGCCCACTGTGTGACGTTGTTGAACCAGGGAATCCGTGTGTCCACCACGACAAATTAGCCTCATTGACTTTGTATGGGTGTTGTTTCCGTGGTGCCGATGTAACGGAGGCCTAGCGTACTAGCGACTGATGCTAGTGGCTGCAGTCATTTAGCCTCCTTGTTAGTGTGTCCGCCTCCCATGCCGGGTTCGAGGCCCACTCGGAGCGAGTGCGAGGTGTGGCAGTGAGGACCCGGGAGAGAGGGGTTACATTGGTGCTGTGACCCGGATGGGAGTGAGGTTTAGGGGGGTAAATGTAACGGAGGGCCACCAAGTAGGTGCTGTACATCTAATTATTTTCTGAAAACTCCACCAGCTTCTTGTTCTACCCCAAGTACTAATCTGGTGATTTTCATATCATTTTTACTGTATCGTTCTTAAATATTGCATGACAAATTCATAAAAATAGTACCCTTTTCACTCTATAGTCAAATTTTAAAATTCATAAAAATTAAATTGTTTTCTGCAAACTCCACCAGACTCTTGTTCTACATGTCCCCAAGTACCACTGTGGTCATTTTCATGTAATTTTACTGTATCATTCTTTAATAATTGCATGCTAAAATCATGACAAATAGTAGTACTTTTTTCACTCTATAGTCAAATTTTGAAAATTCATAAAAAAAAAATTACAATCTAATTGTTTTCATGCAAACTCCACCAGGCTCTTGTTCTACAAGTCCCCAGGTATGACTGTGGTGATTGTCATCTTACTTTACTGTATAATTGTTTAATAATTGCTTATCAAATCATGACCAATGCTATGTACTTTCTCACTGTAAATACATTTTAAAAATCCATAAAAAAGGAGAATTAAAATCAAATTGTTTTCTGCAAACTCCACCATATTATTATTCTGCATGTCCCCAAGTACTACTCTGGTGATTTCCATATCATTTTACTGTATCGATCTTTAATAATTGCATGCCAAAATCATGAAAAATAGTACCCTTTTCACTCTATAGTCAAATTTAGAAAATTCATAAAAACTTCAAATTAAATTGTTTTCTGCAAACTCCACCAGAATGTTGTTGTAAAATAGTACCCTTTTCACTCTATAGTCAAATTTAGAAAATTACTGTATCCATTGTTTAATAATGCATGCCAAAATCATGAAAAATAGTACCCTTTTCACTCTATAGTCAAATTTAGAAAATTAATTTAAAAAAAAAAATCAAATTTTTTCTGAAAACTCCACCAGATTCTTGTTCTACATGTCCCCATGTACCACTGTGGTCATTTTTTCATATCATATAACTGTTTCATTCTTTAATAATTGCATGCCAAAATCATAAAAAATAGTACCCTTTTCACTCTGTAGTCAAATTTGAAAATTCTGAAAAAATTAAAATCAAATTGTTTTTTGCAAACTCCACCAGACTCTTTTTCTACATGTCCCCAAGCACCATTGTTGTACACGTCCATACATACCACTGTATCATTCTTTAATAATTGCATGCCAAAATCATGAAACATCTTTTTCACTATAGTCATATTTGAAAATTCATTAAAAAAAAAAAAAAAAAAAATCTAATTGTTTTCTCCAAACTCCATTTTTCTTTATCATTCTTTAATTAGTTCATTTATTGAATCAACAATTCAACAAGTCCAAGTTCTATGGCATCATTCACATTTCAGAAGGATTTTCTTTACATTTTTCAGTGCAAATGTATTGAATATTAATCCACTGTGACATTTTTTTTAAAAGTAATGAAAATTGATTATAATTATTAAGTTGTAAAACATGAACATGGAACTGTACGTGGCAGGACTATTGAGATGCACAAGTAAGGCTTCTCGCAACTCATTATGGGACAAAAATGAAAGTGGAAATATATATCTTTTCAAGATTACAGGATTCAGAGAACTTAAAAAAAAATTAATTAATTACAACACTAGAATTTTCACTAGCTAAAAATGCCTTTGTCAATTAATTATTTTGCTGTAGTGTGTCAGTAGGAAATAGCAGTTTACATTTCCAAACATTTATTTTGACATTAATTGTAATAATCCACTGAAATTTTTGTCTGACAACAGCCAGTGCTTTACACAGAGATCTGATCTTATCATCATCCAGTCTGTCTGGGATGACATGAAGAAACAGAACAGACTGAGACAGACTCAATCCAGAAGAACTGTGGAAACGTCTCCAAGATACCACAGGAAACATACCTGCCAAGCAACCCAAAAAACTATTTGCTCACATCAAATGTTGATTTAATGTATTCATTAGAATATATATATATATATATATATACACACACACACACACACAGGTGCATCTCAATAAATTAGAATGTTGTGGAAAAGTTCATTTATTTCAGTAGTTCAACTCAAATTGTGATACTCGTGTATTAAATAAATTCAGTGCACACAGACTGAAAGTACTTTAAGTCTTTGGTTCTTTTAATTGTGATGATTTTGGCTCACATTTAAAAAAAAAACACCAATATCTCAACAAATTAGAATACTTCATAGGACCAATATAAAAAATAAAATAATTAATATACAAATTTTTTTAGTGAATTGTTGGCCTTCTAGAAAGTATGTTCATTTACTGTACATGTACTCAATACTTGGTAGGGACTCCTTTTTCTTTAATTACTGCCTCGATTCGGCGTGGCATGGAGGTGATCAGTTTGTGGCACTGCTGAGGTGGTATGGAAGCCCAGGTTTCTTTGACAGTGGCCTTCAGCTCATCTGTATTTTTTGGTCTCTTGTTTCTCATTTTCCTCTTGACAATGGCTCACAGATTCTCTATGGGGTTCAGGTCTGGTGAGTTTGCTGGCCAGTCAAGCACACCAACACCATAGTCATTTAAACCAACTTTTGGTGCTTTTGGCAGTGTGGGTAGGTGCCAAATCCTGCTGGAAAATGAAATCAGCTTCTTAAAAAAGCTGGTCAGCAGAAGGAAGCATGAAGTGCTCCAAAATTACAAATTTAACTATGAGGTTACTTATTCTCATAGTTACATCATCAAGCCTGGATCCATCAACATCGTCAATGGTCTGAGTTGATGACGCTTCTTGACACACTCGGTGGAGGTTTCTACGGCATGTGTTCATTTTGTAATTACAGAGAAAAATCTTCACTCCAAAAAGCATTGTGAGCATAATTTTATCATAAACCAGTTATACCTAAGGTCTCTACGGTCTACTCAGGCTCACAATGCTTTTTGGAAACGTGACCCACTAGCATAAAGTTGGCTTGATATTAGACGCTCGGTATTTGTAAATTCAGGGACCATCTCTAAAGTTTAAATACGATATTAGAATACACGTTTCTAATTCTAATAGTATTTTAAGAGAATAGCTTACAGTCACAAAACCAACTGTAAAGTGTTATTTTATGAGTCAGGTATATTCAGTAATATTTACATATGATTTGAATTTTTTTTATAAATATAAAATATCTAACGCATACCAATGTCGTAACCTTAGAGATGTATGGAGTTAATATAATGCCGCATATATATGCAAAAGAATAAAGTTTTGTAAAAGAAAATAATGTTTTGCAAATGAAAATAAAAGTATTGAGGAAAATAAATGTGCTTTTTGCAAACAAAAATAAAGGATTGCAAGTATTGAGGAAAATAAATGTGCTTTTTGCAAACAAAAATAAAGATTTGCAACACTGCTTTTTATTTTGCGTGTCAGTCTAGTTTGAGATTGCGATGCCGTTTTTTCTTTGCGCTTCATTTTTCTGTGTGTCTCGCTTTGTGGCACTGTTTTTATTTTGCGTGTCAGTCTAGTTTGAGATTGCGATGCCGTTTTTTCTTTGCGCTTCATTTGATTCGATCGTGAGCATGGTTGAAACAAGAGAAGCCGAATTCCGAATTCCTAAAGGCAACAGGATGCTGTAAATCAACTCCTAGCACCACAGTCTGAAGCTAGATAACCAACCAGCTCTTTCACAGAACAGCTTTCAACATTAACACCATTAGAACAATTATTGACAATTTCAATTCGAAGAAGAGATTGTCTAATTTGGGGCAAGTAATCGAAGAGATGGACAGTCTGACCCTCACATGTAAAGCCAAGAGAGTAAACAAGGTCATTGGATTGACTTCCCCCCACCTAGCAGAACCAGACTGAAATTCCTAAGGAGACCTGTTAACCTCTCTGGTCTTCACAGGACATATCCTTACTCCCCAGAATGGTACAGTGAATGCCTTCCAATGCATATATGCACAAAAATGAACTCAAAAAAAAGACTTCTAAATGGATATCAGTCCATTGCTTAACTCCCATATCATACATGTAACCTACACATTTGATTATAATGTTTCTAATCACTTATTGTGTATGTCTTTTTAAATAACTCTTGAATAGCTTAAGGGATCATATTCATGTTTAGAATGTGTGTGTTCGAATCTTCTTGCTTGAAACGTTTCTGACCATCAGTTATTTGTCAAATGTATCATATTCTTGTTATAGGAATCATGTCCAAATTATACCCTGCAAGAGCGGGAAAATTCGGACCACGTGCTTGATAAGATAACATATGATTTATGAATGGGTGGGACAAACAATGCAACACCCTGAGAAAAGAAATATCTAATTAGTCAAGACAACATTTGAGGTGTGGCCAAAATGCCAGTTTAAATACTCAGGACACCATCAAATTCTGCTTTTAGCCTGCTTTTTAGCTGCTGCTTTTAGTCATGCTTTGTCATCACTTTTAGCATTCTTCGAGCGCCGTTCCAGCATGCTTCAGCCTGCACGTCTGCTGCTACTTAGCCACAATGAGAAGAAACACCACCTAGTCTCGTCAAACTTTACTTCTGTTCTTTTACTTTAGTTTCTTTTCTTTTCCGTTTGAGAGTTCGTGTTCTGAGTTAAGTTGTGTAATGCCGTGTCTCCGAGTCTGACCTCGAGTGCCCGTCTGAAACTACAACCAGCCCACAACTCTGCATCGTCAGCCAACGCCCAACCACGGGCTTCCCAAGACGTCACTTCAACGTAGTGTCAACATTAAGTAGTGTGTTTCGGGCATATTCCATTAGGATTTATTGGTTTGTATAGATTTTTTTTTTTGATTATTGGTGATTCTGGCTCTCTCTCGGGCACATGCGCGGTTTAAAACACCAAATAGTTATTCTATGTCAAGAACAAAAGAGTCTCTCTCTTGCTCCACCCATGCACGATAATATTGTGTACCGTCGATCTAATCTGATTTGAAAAAATTACCATATCGCTCAAAACTACAATATGTTATGTTTGTTGTTGTTGTTTTGTTTTTAATGACCCGCCCCAACACGCCCCGCAAATAAAGTTACAATTTCTTTACCCGCCCCAACCCGACCCGCGGGTAACCCGCGCATCACTACGCCCACGCGCTATAGATATATAAACATCCATGTGAAGCGTGCGGCGCTTAAACATTATTAATATCATGTTTTTAAATATGATGGTTTCATTCTAAACATGGTGATTATCTCCAAGAAGGACACCCAACATAATATGGTATTTAGCATCTGAATATCATGTCAACAAATGGAAAAGTCAGAAGTCTATAATTTATCATGTTAATCACGCTACAGCAGGGGCGCTTTTTACCCCAAATACCCTACATTTACATATTCTTTTTTCATTTAAAAAGCGTTGCTTTAATTATCAATCAAAAATCATAAAGAAGACCTTTGTCTCAAAATATATGCATTGATTTTAGCTATTCTCATTTGCTACTTAAATCAACAACATTTAAAAAAATATATATATATATAGTGTGATGGCTCGTAAAAGAGGAGGAGGAAAATGCAGGCAATCAGAAGAAGTTTATTGATAATAGAGTCCAGTATGTGGGCAATGGTGAGAGAAGGTCTACGGTGGCGTGAGAAGTGCTGATGGTGAAGTCGGTGGTGAATGTGAAGGCGGTCGATGGATGAAACCAGGAACAGACCGGAACACTCACACGAAGACGACAACACGAACACAATCCAGAACACGAACACGGGAGACGGTAATCCAACTGGGAAGCTGAGACATGAATGAGGATCTGACAACAGACAGAGAGATGAGTGAGTTTATGTAGCTGAGTGGAGATGAGGATCAGCTGGAGCGAGACAATCAACACACAGGTGACAACAATCAACCAAACGAGCACATGGAGACTACGTGAGTACAAAAACAACACACAAAACATGACACGGAGGAACCAATGGATTTCCTACCGTGACACATAGCTGAAATTAACAAAAACCTTTACATTACTTTTTTTTTAATTATTGTTATTAATTAATGCATTATAGAAATACAGGAACTATGAACTGTGTTTGTGGCTTCATTGTAGCTGTCTTAGACCTGCAAAAGAGAAGGCTTGACATTACACTTTTTTTAAAACTATTGTTATTCATTAATGCATTTGAGATTATCCATACATATATTTATATGGCAATCTCAAAAAAGTTGCAAAAACTTAGTTGTTGACAAAACATCATCATGTTTAAATTTGTCCAACACTTTGGGGGCACTTTGAGCAGATTCAAATTCTTGACAGATGTGTTTTGTCCATTACACATTTTATGTTCATGAGAAATGTATGGAAATGTAAAGCCGATGTTCCTACAGTAACAGACCAAAGTGAAACACTCTTGAACATTTTAAAACAAATACACTTTAGAATAAGGTTCCATTAGTAAATGTTAGTTATTCCATGGTCTGTCTGAATACTGGATTCCTCTTGGAATTCTTGGAATACAGGTTCCAAGTCAGTTTGATCACTGTTCCATACTTATGCGCTGCTTTAATAGATGAATATATATTTTTGCTGTTTTTTTGAAGTAATTAATTGTTTGTAGAGAGAGACACGCAGGCAGTCTTTATATCTTCTTCTTGTTATTTCTTCTTTTCTCATGTCATTAATTATTGTCCGCTGTGTTGAATATCTCAATGGTTTAGGTGTAGTTCAGTGTTGTTTGGTTGTTATGAGTGAGTGAATAAATGTGACCCTGGATCACAAAAGCAGTCTTAAGTCGCTGGGGTTTATTTGTAGAAATAGACAACAAAACATTGTATGGGTCAAAATTATCGATTTTTCTTTCATGCCAAAAATCATTACGATTTTAAGTAAGATCATGTTCCATGAATATATATTTGTAAATTTCCTACCATAAATGTATCAAAACTTAATTTTTGATTAATTAAATGCTTTGCTTTGGACTTTAAATTTTTTTTTGCAATATTTAGATTTTTTTGCTCCCTCAGATTCCAGATTTTCAAATAGTTGTATCTCAGACAAATATTGTCCTCCTAACAAACCATACATCAATGGAAAATTATTTATTAATATTATTGATATAAAAATCTAAATAAAAATAAAAAAATTACCCATATAACTGGTTTTGTGGTCCAGGGTCACAAATTGGCTTGAATAATTACATTGTCTACTTTTTATGGTACATAGTCTATTCACTTCAAATCATATAAGAGGTTGTAGTAATTACATTCAGATATGGATATGTAAATACTTACCACTGACAGTTTTATCTGGTTTGTCACTGATCTTCTCAGCCAGGTATTTCCTTACACTTAGGAGGCGCTTATTTCCTCTAAGGTGTGGCCTCTTTTCTTCAGCTTCTGAGACAGACACTCTTGTTTCAAACACAAACACACACACACACACACACACACACACATAAACAAAAATTGAAATTCAAGAACTGATGGACTAATCTCAGACTTTAAATCTGACCACTCTAGTGGAAATTAAGTAGCATGTGTGACCTGTGCTGGCAAAATAAGTCACAATGAGCAAAAATTATTATTTTTTTTTTTTATTCTCATTAATAGTCCTTCAAAATGATGTATAATTTGTTGAAATCTGACAAAAAATTACTGAGCTACACCCGTTTGACGTTGAAAGAGTTGGTGAAGTCAATTTTTTGAGAAAATCAGGTTAAAGTTTTCTAAAGGTTCCAAAGAAAAATCACAGAGCAACATTGCATCTTTTTCCTGCAGTTTCTTTTCTTAATAATAATTCACTTTTTATTTTACATCTGAACAAAAGCATTCAAGTAAGAAAAACAAATAATCAAATATAAAAATCCCTTTATTTTGTGGTTCATTACAAATAAAGTAATTATTAAAACTATAAAAGCAGTTCAATAAAGAGCAGTGAGTGACTGTCATTCTGTGTATATTTATCAGGATATATATATAATTGTAATTTGAATGTCGGATTGAAATGAACACTGTTATTAGAGTAGTTAATTGTTAGTATAAGTGCAGCTAATAATAATAATAAAAAAATAATTAGCATGTTTTTGTGTTTTGCTTTGGTACTGAAATTGGTACCGAGTACAATGGATTTTCACTGGTATTGGAAAAGAATACTGACATTTTGGTACCGTGACAACACTAATAGTTAGTAAAACTGAAGGACCTTGATTAATGTGTTCAAGTGCACTGCAGGTTGGAGCAAAACTCTGCATGTAGTTGCCCTTCCTGACAGCCGTTGAGATCTCCTGTAATATATCTGAACGTGACACTTCAAAGAGGCAGGATTACTTCTAGATTGGATGACTTACAACACTGGTGGCCAGTCCTGGTCTGGAGGACCAATGTTCTGCAGAGTCTCTGCTGATCCTTGATCAGCTGCCCAGGTCTGCTTAACTGGGGTTGGAGCTAAACTCTGAAAAAAGAGAAGACAACCAATATTATGATGTTAAAAAGTTTGTTAATAAGTAAAAAGAAATATGCACAACGTCTGAAAATGCACAGAGATGAGAATAAAGCTATGTGTTTAATGAGAACTTTCAAACCACTGAAAAATAAGAAGGAATATTAAGTCACAGATGCATTTTTATTTATTCTTATTAATATTTGTTTAAATATGTTACAGTTACCTTGTGGTTTATCGATGAAATAGAAAAGATCTATCAGTGATGAATGGCATCATACATGCATCATATGTAATGATAAGAGGTCTAACACTGTGTCTACACTGGACGGCACAACAAAATACAACAGAGCCTATTATAATCAGTAATGCTCTCTACACTGGATGTGGCACGGCACGACACAACAAATCAGATGGTAAACTGATGCCTCTTTCTATTTATGATGTACTGACAAAGTTCAAATGATTTTTAACAGTCACTTTGGTGCGTCCAGTATAGACACGGTGTGAGAGTGTGTAGCTTGGAGGTTAGAGAATGGGAATCTACTTCATTGTGCATTGCATTCTGGATCAACAATACAAATCACCAAAGGAAAAAAATACTATTTACATTTATATTTTTAAGAGCTTCTTGCACTTTATTAGAATGGACTAATATTTGAAGGATTATGTGACACTGGAGACTGGAGTAATGATGCTGGAAATTCAGCTTTGATCACTTTTTAAAACATACTGAAATAGAAAATAGTTATTTAAAAAATTGTAAATTTCACAATATTACTATTTTACTGTATTTTAATCAAATAAATGCAGCAGTGGTGAGCATAAAATATTTATTTTTACAAATCTGACCCTTACATTTTTGAATGGTAGTGTATGTTTGAGGAATTGCTTACTTTTCATGGTTCATAATGTCTAAAAATGTTCTTCGACAGGAGATATGACTCTAGAGCACAGCCATCAGTATGGAAGAACCTAGGAACATAAGCCATACTGTCACAGAGACAACAATATTTATTATACAATGACAGGTTTATTATAAATAAACTATAGCAGAGGTGAAATGCAGAAAAGAAAAATAATAATTTACAGAATATATACAATAAAAAAAGACTTAAACATTTTAGTTTTACTAATTTAGTAATGCTCCTACAGCGTGGACATCAAAATAACTAACAAGCAAACAAACACAGACACACACACATATATATATATGTCTGTGTGTGTGTGTGTGTGTGTGCACACACACACACACATTATCTCCTTTAGGGTGTTTTTAAATATGTGTGTTTTCATGTTTTATGGAGGTTTTTTTTTCAGAAATGTTAAAATCAGGAACTTCTCCTGTGTCATAGAGGTTTTTCTATGAAAGATCAAAACCTGAAGGTTTCAGCCCATTGTAAGTGATGTAACGTTATCCGGTATACGTTACGTTAACTGTACAGTGCATACTTTTAGGTTAAATTAATTAGCTTACTTTCATTCATCCGTTGATATATATATAGAGAGAGAGAGAGAGAGAGCTCAACTACACATAAGATGACATTAAAAGCCCAAACTTAATAAATAAGAGCTCAAGTCTATCGTTACCTCTTGTAGTCAGCCTTACAGTGGAGATGCTAACGGACTTTTTCTGACGACACTAAACCATTTCTATAAAGTAAATATTAAACGGAAGCGTATCATTTACATTAAATAAAGTGTCAGAAACACTTTAATGTACTATTTTTGTAATTATATAGATGAAACTTAGTGAAAACCGCCTTGAGAGTCAGCGTTCAGCTGCTTGACGGTTGGGCGGCCGCCTCGTTTCCATGGTGACGTCCTCCGCTCCAGTTCAGCGCGCGCGCGCCCATTACAGCACGTAGAAGTCACGCAGAATTTCACTGTTATTTCAACATTTATTTTTGGCCTAAATTTGGACCAAATCAGATGGACCAAACAAAACCTAATATTAAACATAGATTTTGGGGCTATATTTGAACCAAATCAGACAGACAAAACAAAGACAATTGCGGATTTTAGGGCAAAATTTGGACCAAATCCGACGAACCAAGCAAGACCAACTTTCAACGTCAATTTTTGACGTAAAAGAAGGCCATGACGGGCCGAGTTGATTTAGCAAAAAAAAAAAAAAGAAAAAGATGTCCGATTGACGTCTGGTGCTGGGTTGGTACCAGCATAATTTTCCAAAGGTGTTCTATTGGTCCTTAACGGTATCCAATAGACAATACATGCCACCAATAAAAGAAATCAAAATACAAATAGACCAATAGAGACCATTGCAGTGTCCATTAAAACCAACAGAATTCCCATTAGAACCATTAAAACCATTACATATTCTGTAATGGTTTCTATTGTTTGTGTGTTCATTTATTTATTTATTTATTTTTTTCAGCAGTAGCCTACCCACTAAGAACATTACAGTTTTCCAAAGAAACCACTTAATTTATTGGAGTCATAATGGTTTTCTATTGGTGTCCAGTAGATACCACCAGAAGTTTCCAAAGTTCTATTGGTCCTTAATGGTATCCAATAGACAATACATGCCACCAATAGAAGAAAGCAAATTACCAATAGAGACCAACAGAGACCATTACAGTGTCCATTAAAACCATTAGAATTCCCATTAGAACCATTAAAACCATTATATATTCTGTAATGGGTTTCTATTGTTTTTTTTCAGCAGGGATGTCTTAGATTTATCTAATAAAGCCTTATTCATATTGAAAAGAGAAGTATCTTGTGTTTGGTGCTCACAAGTTAATGTCTTAAACCTGCCGATCTTGTTACTGTGCTAATTAATAGTGTTTTCACTATACTTTGGATATTAATATCCAGCGCAGATTTGATGTTAAACAGCTCGTTCAATGAATCGCTGGCCGTTTCAGTGATCAGCCGTGAAACAGTGATTCTGTTCAAATTCCCTTTAAAATCTTAAATGATTCCCTTTGAGCTAAATTGACCTGTTTCCCTTACATGATCAAATTCCCTTTAAAATCTTAAATGATTCCCTTTGAGCTAAATTGACCTGTTTCCCTTACATAAATATGTCTGTATGTGCATGTGTATTAACAGTGTTTGTGTTAAAAAGGTCTACGACTCAAGTTTCATATCGATCTCGACTTCGTTTTTCTTTTACATAACTCCTGGCATAAATTAAGAAATGAATGTCATTGTAAGATAAACAAAAATGAAGCTCGGGTCTTTTTGGTTTAGTTTTTTAATGAATAAACAAACCCGCGTGACCATAGCAACCCGAGATTATCAGAGATTGATAAAATATTTTTTTATCCATCCCACAGTCCATTGATCATGTCTTTTTATGTAACATATGAGCATATAAAGCTATTATTATTTTTATCATTATATATGATATGTCCAAGTGGATAATTTTATCACAACAAAGGTCTAAGCAAAAAAAACAACCATATTTGTGCAAGCACCTTATTACGACCTATATTTACGTTTTAAAAGTAAGCGGCCTCTAGCGGGCGTAAAAATAATGACAGTATCGCGTTGCCGTCTGTCGTCATGAAATGACGTATAACGTCATTACCAATCAAAACGCACGTTTATTTAAATGCAATGTGTGGACTTTTTACACCGATCTCACAGTAATTCGTACATATTTTCCTTGGTGACTTATTCGTTCGAATGACCACACCTAGCCCCACCCCCTAAACCTAACCCTCACAGAAATCATGCTAAATTATGATTTATTGAGAATATACATTTTATGTGCACGTCCATTCTCTGGGATCGAACCCATGATTGCATATCAAGGTATAACGCAATAATCTACCAACTGAGCTACACGAGATGCAAATCACAGCGCAAATAAAAGAGAACAAAACATTAATATGAAAACGACCTTTTGCCGATAGGGGCGCAATTGTAGTATACGCTCTGATGGGTCGTATTTCTGGGATTTGGACAAACGACCTATACGAGCGTATTAGTTGGAGGACAGGTTGATTTTATGTGATTTGGACAAAAGAGATGTGATGTGGTTTTGGATTTGGGATTTGGATTTCCTCAGAAAAAAGAATGAAGCACTTTATTCAGCAGAGATCATAAACATGAGTAAGTCTCTTTTTATTTATTTATATACTTGTACTAGTTTTCACATAACGTGTAAACATTTTACTAGTTAGACTTTTTCCAAAGACTTTTTCCAAACTATAATTCCTGACTAAATGTATAATCAAGTGAAATATTATGAAGTTTCAATAACCAATATACACTACTATACCATTCAAAAGCTTGATGTAAATAATATAAATGTAACACATAAATGTAACTGTAACAAATGTAACAATCATTGCTGTTCTTTCAATTTATCCCCCCTATAAAAAACCCTTAAAAAAATATTCTCAGCTCTTTTCAACATTAATAATAATAATAATAATAATGATGATGATGATAATAATAACAATAAATGTTTTTTTTGTAGAAAATAAGATTGTTAAAAGGATTTTCTGAAGGATTGTGTGACTGGAGTAATGATGCAAAAAATTCAGTTTGAAAGTCAGCTTTGATTTTCCCCAATAAACTGTTTAACTGCACTCACAAGTGAATATTAAATTATGTTGTGGGATAATTAAATATATTCTAAATAAACTACAAACATAAAATTATATACATTTATTTTGTCCTCACATTCTTTCTTGTAACTCATCCCTCTCAGTGACACAGCTGGCTGAATGGCTCATTATGCAGCTCATTATGCAGGCCTTTGTCTTCTCAGGTGTGAATTCATGATAGTTGACGCCTACTCGCATATGACTTTTACCAACAAAAAGTGTCTTAGAAAATTTAAATCAATATATTGTTTTCTGTAAGTGAGTAAACAAGATGATTTTCACATCATTTAGAAAAAAAAAATTCTAGTCTACAAGCTCCAGTTCTCAAAATTCCTTTGTTGTAAAGTGTAACGTACGTAACCCTCGTTCCCTGATGGAGGGAACGGAGACGTTATGTCGAACGACATATGGGGTCTCACTTGGGAGGCCAATCATCTCTGAGTTTAAGAGAAAACGCCAATGAAAATTGGCTAGTGCATTTAACATACCTGAGCCACTCCCTGTGCCTATGGGTATAAAAAGGCGACATGTGCATCCACTCATTCAGGTTTTACGCTGAGGAGCTGAGAACGTGTCCCGGCAACAGCGAATGGTTCAAGGTTGTGGCATGGGGACATAACGTCTCCGTTCCCTCCATCAGGGAACGATGGTTACGTATGTAACCAAGGCGTTCCCTATCTGTCGGTCACTACGAGTTATGTTGAATGACATATGGGGTCCTATGAAATACGCCACAACCTGAACACCGTCACAACCCTGTGGCGCTGCAATTGTCGACAAGCCGCAGCGTGTCACAAAAGCTACGCTTAAGGTCGTGACCTTCCCAAAGCCCCAGCGCAAATTCACTGACCTTGGTACCGAAGGGGACCAAAAGGGTGAGTACATCGCTGCTGGAGAAGGCCATGCTGCTGTTCCGTCCACAAAAAGTTTTTGGAAGGGATTTCAACCTTCAGTGAGAGATTGCTTCAAATCTTCCCTATTTGTTCTTTCAGCTTGGCAGAACGATGGGGAAGCGAGCCTTAGGGAAAAGGTCGCTACGGAGACCACATCCTACCCGTAGGGAGGTGACATGTGGAGATACTGATATGGACTGACCCAGGGGGCAGTACTACATATGGAATGGGTCTCTGAGGCAGGTCCTACCTTGGAGTAGGGATGGAACAGCTGCCAGAAGAGACTGACAGAGCGGGTCTGTCAAGGGAAGACACGGGTTTACCAAGAGGGAAACCTTACCGTGGAAGAATACACATATGGGATTACCCGTAGGGAATCAAGCCATATGGACACCTAGCCCAGTACAGGGGCTGACCGGAACTCCTGGCATGCTAACAACAGTACTGGGCCTGGCGCCAGACTGCTCCGCCAAGTCTGACCGCCGAGGGTGCTGGAGGATGCTCGACCAGGGTACACCAACCGGGGAACTCTACTGGGAGAAGAAAGGCGCTCGCATCCCCGTGTTAGGGGGAATGGCGCAGCAAGCGTGACACCGAGCCAGTCCTTCCCGCCAATTACCTGTTACCCAACACACGGGAAGAAACTGGGTCTACACGAAGGTTGTAAAACCTCGCAAAGGTGTTAGGTGTCGCCCAGCCCGCAGCTCGACAGATGTCTGCCAGAGAGGCGCCGTGCGCCAGCGCATAGGAGGAGGCCACACTCCGTGTGGAGTGGGCCCTCACCCCCAGGGGGCACGGCTCGCCTTGGGAATGGTACGCCAAGGCGATGGCATCCACTATCCAGTGGGCCAACCTCTGCTTGGAGACAGCCTTCCCCTTCTGCTGACCTCCAAAGCAGACCAGGAGCTGCTCAGAGCTTCTGAAGCTCTGGGTGCGGTCCACGTACATGCGAAGCGCTCTTACGGGACACAGCAACGCCAAGGCTGGATCTGCCTCCTCCAGGGGCAGCGCTTGCAGGTTCACCACCTGGTCTCGGGAAGGGAGTGGTGGGAACCTTGGGCACGTATCCAGGCCGGGGTCTCAGGACAAACGTGAGAGTAGGCCGGCCCGAACACAAGGCACTCTTCACTTACCGAAAATGCTTGGAGGTCCCCGACCCTCTTGATGGAAGTGAGCGCGACCAGGAGCGCTGTCTTGAGAGACAGGGAACTTAAGCTCGACTGAATCCAGCGGCTCAAAGGGACCCCCCCTGAAGTCCAGCCAGAACAATAGAGAGGTCCCAGGAGGGAATCAGGGGTGTCCTAGGAGGATTTAACCCTTCTGGCACCCCTCAGGAACCTAACGATCAGGGCATGCCTCCCCAGGGACCGGCCGTCCACTGCATCGTGATGGGCTTGATGTTTCAAATATTACACTTTAATGTTTGGTGTTGACAGCCTACGCTCCAACCTTCCTTGCAGGAAAGAAAGCACGACTCTGACCGAGCATCTCCGGGGGTCTTCTCGGTGAGAAGAACACCAATTCGTGAACAGACTCCACTTCAGAGCATAGGCCTGCCTCGTAGAGGGGGCTCTAGCCTGAGTGATAGTGTCTACCACCGCCGGTGGCAGATCACTTAGGTCTGCCGCGTCCCATCCAGAAGCCACACGTGGAGGTTCCAGAGATCTGGACGCGGGTGCCAAATGGTGCCCAGCCCCTGAGAGAGGAGGTCCCTCCTCAGGGGGATGCGCTAGGGAGGGGCTGTCACGAGGAGCATGAGTTCCGAAAACCAGGTCCGGGTGGGCCAGTAAGGCGCAACCAACAGGACCCTGTTCCTCGTCCTCCCTGACCTTGCACAGTGTCTGTGCGAGTAGGCTCACTGGGGGAAACGCATACTTACGATGTGTACCGCGGCGCTCTTGCCCATCTCAGGACTCGGGAGTGCAACCAGTGCTGAATTGGCCTCACATGAAGCAATCTGAGTGGCGTGACTGCGGCTGCGGATACCATATGCCCCAGGAGCCTCTGAAAGTGTTTCAGTGGTACCACTGTCCTGCCTCTGAAGGAACTCAGGCAGTTCAGCACTGACTGGGCACGCTCGCTGGTGAGACGTGCCGTCATACTCACCGAGTCTAACTCCATACCGAGATAAGAGATTCTCTGTGCAGGGGAGAGCTTGCTCTTCTCTCGGTTGACCTGAAGCCCCAACTGACTGAGGTGCCGGAGCACGAAGTCCCTGTGATCGCACAACTCCTCTCGGGACCGGGCCATAATGAGCCAGTCGTCGAGATAGTTGAGGATCCTGACGCCCACTTCCCAAAGTGGGGCAAGGGCGCCCTCCGCGACCTTCGTGAAGACACGGGGAGACAGGGAGAGCCCGAAGGGGAGGACCTTGTACTGCCATGCCTGACCCTCGAATGCAAACCGCAGAAACGGTCTGTGACGAGGGAGGATCGAGACATGAAAGTACGCGTCTTTCAGGTCGATCGCTGCAAACCAGTCCTGGGGCTGAACGCATTTGATAATGCGTTTCTGCGTCAACATCTTGAACGGGAGCTTGTGCAGGGCCCGATTCAAGACTCGCAGATCCAGGATAGGTCGAAGGCCACCGCTTTTCTTGGGTACGATGAAGTAAGGGCTGTTAAAACCCCGTCCTCATCTCGGCTGGAGGGACCGGCTCGATTGCATCCTTCGCCAGGAGGACAGCAATCTCCTTGCGCAAGACAGAGGTGTCCCGGACTGCCACCGAAGTCTCGAGCACGCCATTGAACTTGGGAGGTCGCCGGGCGAACTGAATCGCGTAACCGAGTCGGACCGTCCGAATGAGCCAGCGTGACGGGTTGGGCAGCGCAAGCCACGCTCCCCAAACTCCGTACAAGTGGCACCAAAGGGACAGTCGACATACCCGCAGTGGTGCAGCGATGGGGAGCTGTGTCGGATGGCCCAGAAAGCATCGCGTTCCGAGTCATCACAGCCACACTCCCCGTGTTCCCGGAGGAACTGGCCAGAGACGCGTGGAGAGGCGTTGCGTCTCCGAACTTCGACCTCTTTACCGATGGCGAAGGGGGGCGTCATGGGTGAGAATGAGGAGGCAGTGACCAGAGACGCGTGGAGAGGCGTTGCGTGCAACTCGGAGGAAAGGGAAATTGCTCTCTTTTATTGAAAAAGTGGGTGCCGCCGGCCGTTGGACCAGCGGCGGAACAGAAAGAAACGTAAACTGAAGATTCTCCACCCGGCCCTCCTCCGGGGGAAGGAGTGGCGCTGTTTCCGCCAACTCCTGAAGAGCAGTCTCCCACATCTCCGAGTTGCCCGTGTCAGGGCCGCTTAGTCGTCTTCCTCGAGGACTTCGCAGCCGGGAGTGACACGGGGGGCACCGCTCTCCTGCGCGGGGCTCGACGCGCCGGCCTCGAAGAACTCTCAGCACGGGGCGGAGCTGGTGTGGAGGACGCAGGGGGGCGTCCACGGCGACGAGCAGGCTGAGGCGCTGCCCGCGACGGAATGGTGGCAACCGGAGGATCACGTCGGGGCAAGATGTGTTGGATGGCCTCAGTCTGCTTTTGCACTGCTGAGAACTGCTGGGCAAAGTCCTCGACAGTGTCGCCGAACAGGCCTGCCTGGGAGATGGGAGCATCAAGAAAGCGAGCTTTGTCGACGTCTCTCATCTCGGCCAGGTTTAGCCAGAGATGGCGCTCCTGGACCACTAACGTGGACATCGCCTTCCCGAGGGACCGCGCCGTGACTTTCGTCGCCCGTAAGGCGAAGTCAGTCGCCGTGCGCAGCTCCTGCATCAACCTCGGGTCGGTACCACCCTCGTGCATTGCTTTTAGCGCCTTGGCTTGATGTACCTGCAGGATAGCCATGGCATGCAGGGCAGAGGCAGCCTGGCCCGCAGCACTGTAAGCCTTGGCAGCCAGAGCCGCCGACAGCTTACAGGCCTTGGACGGGAGACGCGGACGATTCCTCCAAGTGGCGGCGTTTTGTGTGGGCACAGGTGCACCGCAACCGCTCTCTCCACATGGGGAATGTCCACGTACCCCCTGGCTGCCCCGCCATCGAGGGTGGTGAGGATGGAAGAGGGAGACGAGCGGCTTCTGGCCGTAAAAGGGGCCGTCCACGACTTCGTCACCTCTTCATGCACCTCCGGGGGAAGAAAGGAACCGGAGCAGAACGCGGTTGTGAGCCGCGCTCCGCGCCGAGAAAACCAATCATCCAGCCGCGAGCGCTCAGGGTTGGGCGGGTGTAGTCACCTCCAGCCCGATGCTCACGGCTGCCCGGGCAAGCATGGCTGACAACTCTAAGTCAGATTCGGCAGTGGCGACAACACCCCGAGGGGGGCAGCCCCGCCGAATCCTCCTCAGAAGCCGATAGCCCATCCCCCGATGCTGCAATCGACATCTGATCCTCGGGCGGCGCACCGAAAGACACGCTGGGGCCGCCGTGAGACGGCTCAGCAGAATCAATCGGCAGCCGCACGGGACATGCGCTGCGGGAGGAGTGAGAGGTCCGTGGGGCGTGGCCCGGCGGAGAAGCTCTCACTGTCACCCTCAGATTTCCCAGAGCGCCAGCCGGCGGTCCTCTGCTCGAGCCAGAGAAACCGGGACGGGTGGCGACAGAGGGGTCTGCTGCACTCCCCTTGAGGAGTGAGAGAGACGCGATCGCAGCGATGCCATGCTCATACGCCCACAATAGACGCATGAGTCATCCACAAGCGCTGCCTCAGCGTGTTGGACGCCCAGGCACTGCAGACAACGCTCGTGACCGTCAACCGCGGACAGGAAACGACCGCATCCAGAAGGACACGGACGAAACGGCATCTTGAAAAAGACGCGAATCGTCCGTGATTTGCTCTTTTAGGAACTGCTCTCTTAGCCGAAGCACCCAGGGGAATCACTGCTGCAGGGACACCGCTGTAGTGCGCCGTCACGCCGACCAGGAACAGCTCTCCACAACACAAAGATGAAACGGCTTTGTAGTGATATCCCATCAACTACTCGGCTCCGAAGCAAAAATCTGAATGAGTGGATGCACCTGTCGCCTATTTATACCCGTAGGCACGGGGAGTGGCTCAGGTATGTTAAATCCACTAGCCAATTTTCATTGGCGTTTTCTCTTAAACTCAGAGATGATTGGCCTCCCAAGTGAGACCCCATATGTCGTTCGACATAACTCGTAGTGACCGACAGATAGGGAACCAAGGTTTTTTTTGTTTTTTTTTGAGTTGTTTGAGTGATTTAACATTTTTAGTTTTTCACTAACCACGCATAACATTTTTTTTCTCAAAAAACACAATCATGTACATACATGCTGCTCACATATTATTATAGCCCAGTTTGTGCTGATTACAGTGAGATTAGACTTTAGCCATTTAGATATTTATAAGAAACTGAAAAAAAAGCACAAATGTCAGGGCATGACAAAACTTCTCCAGGCCCCAAAAATACCCTTAGACTCCAGAGGGTTAACCCGCCGGTCCCGGTTCCTCCCCCGCCGCGTCTCGTAGATGGGGAACCCACTTATTCGGTTAACCGTATTCTGGATTCGAGAAGGAGGGGACGCGGATTCCAATACTTGGTGGACTGGGAGGGTTAGGGTCCAGAGGAGAGAAGTTGGGTTCCTGCTAGGGACATTCTGGATCACTCCCTGATCGATGATTACAATCAACAAGTAAGTCCGTCGAGGAACGCCAGGGGGGGGGGGTACTGTCACGGTTCATGAATTACTCTGTCTCTCTCTCGGCTTGTTTAGTGTGCAGGTGTGTGTCTGTGGGCGTGGTCTCTGATCACGTCTGATTACAGCACCACCTGCTTCTCATTGTATGTGTATATTTAAGTGCAGTAACTGGTGTCTCATGTTGTCAGATCATTGTGGCTATTCCCTGTGTCCCTATCTGTTTCCCTGGCTGTGTTTGGATCATGGATTCCCCCTTGTTCTTCGTCGTGTCTGCACCGGAATCACGAGCACCTTCACGGGGATTTACAGCACCGGATCACCAAGGATCTTCACTGGTTGTCCACCGAGGTCCCTGCGTCACTCACCATCAGAGCTTGAGATCGTCGCCACTCCCCTTCAGTGCTTGGACGCCACTGTTGTCTGTTTGTCTGACCTTCTTCATATCTTGTCAATTAATTGCTTTGCAATTGCATCCTGCCTAGGTGTCGTGACAATAAGTCTTCATGTTAAGGAAGAATAGTACACAAACACATTTCCAAAACTGTATAAGGTTATTTAAAAATAAAGCAATCATTAATTATTTTATGACAATCATTTTTACTGTCTTAACTGCACTCATTTATTTTGCTTTTTTATTTGAATTTTAGTATATATATTTATTTTTTTTTAAAAATAACTATTATTTTTATCAGGTTATGCATCAGACACTTTTATCCAAAACGACTTACAAAAGAGGAACAAATTACTCCAGAGTCATTCACAATGCCAGGTTTATTATACAATAATAATCAAGTTCTAAGATTATTACCAAATTAACCAAGATTTTGATGCACATCTTTCTTATTAAATTTGCTGTAGGACTATTCCACATAATAATAGTCAATAAAACTGTATGTTAACACGTAGGCTACCTTTGAGCTTGCTGCATGAATCCGTGAGTACAGTTTACAAATCCGAGGGAACGGATTGCGAAAGCGTGCGCACGGATTATGAATTCGTGTGGGTATGGATTCAAAAAAACCGAAGGTACGGTTTACAAAATCTGAGCGCACGGATTGGAAAATCGTGGGTACGGTTTATTAATCCATGATTCTATACTGTAAAAGCCCGACATGCCAATAAAGCTTTGATTATGCTATTTGACAGGAATTTTTACTGGAAGTGCACTTTAGAGGATGAATTTATATGTAACTCCTAACCCTAGAATAATAAATACTAGAATTATAAATGAATAATTTGCTAGTTTCATTTGTAAATGGAAACACTCATTTATCACAGAACGTTAATTAGGTAAGCAATACATGAATTGAAAGGGGAAATATTCATAACAATAAATATAAAAAATATAGCCCTAATTAATATAATATTATTATCAATTATTATATACGGTTAGCCTATATGAATGAATGAATAAATGAATGATGCATTTATATAATCGTGTGTGTGGGGGGTGGGGGGGGTCTCTTCTCAACCACCAGCAGTGTGCACATCAATACCTGTCCTCCAACTAATACGCTCGTATAGGTCGTTTGTCCAAATCCCTGAAATACGACCCATCAGAGCGTATACTACAATTGCGCCCCTATCGGCAAAAGGTCGTTTTCATATTAATGTTTTGTACTCTTTTATTTGCGCTGTGATTTGCGTCTCGTGTAGCTCAGTTGGTAGATTATTGCGTTATACCTTGATATGCAATCATGCTATCATGGGTTCGATCCCAGAGAATGGACGTGCACGTAAAATGTATATGCTCAATAAATCATAATTTAGCATGATTTCTGTGAGGGTTAGGTTTAGGGGGGGGGGTTAGGTGTGGTCATTCGAACGAATAAGCCACCTAGTAAAATATGTATGAATTACTGTGAGATCGGTGTAAAAAGTCCACATATTGCATTTAAATAAACGTGCGTTTTGATTGGTAATGACGTTATACGTCATTTCATGACGACAGACGCAACGCGATACTGTCATTATTTTTATGCCCGCTAGAGGCTGCTTAACTTTAAAACGTTAAATATAGGTCGTAATAAGGTGCTTGCACAAACGACCTATATGGTCGTTTTTTGTTGGAGGACAGGCTCGTCTTATTCCTCTCATCGCGAAGCAAACAGTAAAATAGAAAAAAAACTTGAAGAACGATCTCGCTGCGTTGTCTTTTCCTCTCATCGCGAAGCAAACAGTAAAATAGAAAAAAAACTTGAAGAACGATCTCGCTGCGTTGTCTTAGCGGGGGAGTGGTCGCATTAGAAGATAATGAAGGGAGACGTGAAAAAACGGACATCGCGTTGTTTTCATATGGATTACTTTATCACAGAATATTTGTTTTCAGCAGCACTTGTTTAGTTTAAAAGTAGACATGTCAGGCTTTCTATAGATATCTCTCTCACGTCTCTTCGTTGAGTATTCACTGAGTTACAGTTCATTTTAATGACGCATTTGTAACTGAAGATCAGCGCAGACAAAGGCTGCAGACAGCACTCCTTGTTTGTTATCTTTATTTTATAAGTGCACAAAGTTTTGTTGTTATTATGTCTGTATACAAAAAAAAGTAGACCCTTTACAGATTCGATTGATGTATTGCTCTTAACTGTACGATCAAAATTGAAAGTGTAATTTAAGTTCTTTTCGGGGTTATCAGGAGAAAATACCCCAAAACGAGTATACGCGTTAATCGACTCCAGAGGGTTAATGTGTTTTCAGGATTGAATATTTATTTTTGACACATGGAAGACGGGATGAATTCTCCTGTACGCAGGAGGGAGTTTGTTTGTTTTTTGGAAGAGACTAATGATCTTGGTGACAGTGAACGGGCCAATAAATTTAGGAGCCAATTTGTTAGATACGGATCGGAGTGGAATGTTCTTAGTAGAAAGCCACACTTTTTGACCAACGACGTATACGGGAGGCCTTGACTGGTGGCGATCGGCCTTGGTGCGCGTCCCCACCCGGAGCAGAGTCTCACGGGCTCTTCTCCAGGTGTGACGGCACCTCTGGATGAAGGCGTGAGCGGAGGGGACCGCGACTTCGGATTCCATACTGGGAAAAATTGGTGGCTGGTAACCTAAACTACATTCAAATGGAAAAAGGCCCGTAGATGACACTGGTAACGAATTGTGGGCGTACTCCACCATCGAGAGTTGTTGACTCCAAGAGGAAGGATTCTTGGAAACCAAACGTCGCAACACTCTCTCCAAATCCTGGTTTGCTCTCTCACTTTGTCCATTGCTTTGGGGATGAAACCCCGAAGATAAACTGACACTCGCCCCCAGTAATCTACAAAATTCTTGCCAAAATTTGGACACAAATTGGGGACCCCTGTCAGAGACCACGTCCATCGGGAGGCCATGTAAACGAAAGATGTGATCTATAACAGTTGCTGCTGTCTCCTTGGCAGAGGGTAATTTGGGCAAGGGGATGAAATGAGCCACCTTCGAGAACCGGTCCACGACAGTTAAAACGACCGTCTTGCCCTGGGAGGGCGGGAGGGCGGTAATAAAATCTAGAGCGATATGGGACCAGGATCTGAGAGAGTTCTAACCCAGTTGTAGTAACCCATCTGGAGGTCGATTGGAAGTTTTACCAGTGGCACAAACTGAGCAAGCCAAGACGAAATTGCGGATGTCGCGAGTCATTAAAGGCCACCAGAATTGTTGCTTTACCAAACAGGTGGTACGATTGCCCCACTGAATGACGTCGGACCGATACCCCTCTGGCACAAACAACCGATTCGGTGGGCAGTCGGGTGGAGGTGTTACCCCTTCTAAGGCCGTCATGACCTTCGATTCGACCTCCCACCTGAGAGTGGAGACAATGAGAGTCTCGGGTAAAATACACTCGAGAGTAGACGGGTGTTCGGAACGATCAAAAATCCGAAACACACACAATGGTTTGATGTTTTTGGAACCTGGGCGGTACGAAAGAGAAAAATCAAAACGACCGAAAAAAAAGTGCCCACCGAACCTGCCTAGAGTTGAGTCTTTTGGCGGTTCTGATATATTCTAAATACTTGTGATCGGTCCATACAGTAAAAGGTACCCCTGAGCCTTCTAACCAATGTTGCCATTCCTCCAGCGCTAACTTGACTGCCAACAACTCTGTTACCAATGTCATAGTTACTTTCGGCAGGTGATAAACGATGAGAAAAAAACCACGCAGGGATGCATCTTGTCGTCTGCGGAAGAACGTTGGGAAAGTACTGCTCCTACCCCCACCTCTGATGCGTCGACCTCCACCATGAACTGACGTGATGGATAAGGGGCAACGAGGATGGGAGCCAAAACGAAGTGACTCTTGAGTTTGGCAAAAACAGCCTCAGGTGTATCGCACCACCTGAACGTCGTTCTGGGGGAGGTCAAGGCAGTCAGAGGTGCGGCTAGTTGGCTGTAATTGCGAATAAAACCCCGATAGAAATTGGCGAACCCCAGAAACCTCTGTAGGGCCTTACGGGAATCTGGACTTGGCCAATCTATCACAGCCCTAACCTTGTCAGGATCCATACACACTCCTTCAGATGAGACGATGTACCCTAGAAAAGAAACAGACTGTGCATAAAAATCACATTTCTCCGCCTTGAAAAAAAGGCCATTCTCTAGCAGCCTCTGAAGCACTCGTCTGACGTGCTGAACATGATCCTGGAGAGAAGATGAAAAAAATCAACATGTCATCGAGGTAAACATATGAACTGGTCAACCATATCTCTCAGCACGTCATTGACAAGTGCTTGGAAGACCACTGGGGAGTTGGACAGCCCGAAGGGCATGACCAAGTATTCAAAGTGCCCCCTAGGGGTGTTAAAGGCGGTTTTTCATTCATCCCCCTTCCTAATGCAAACCAAATGGTAAGCGTTACGTAAATCCAATTTTTTGAAAATGGATTCTCCCTGTAACCGTTCGAAGGCTGAAGACATCAACGGCAAAGGATAAGTATTCTTTACCGTGATGTTGTTCAGCCCCCGGTAATCGATACACAGTTGCAGAGATCCATCCTTCTTCCCCACAAAAAAGAACCCCGCCCCCGCCGGAGATGCCCCGCCAGAAAAGATGGATGCTAGAGAATCAGAAATATATTTCTCCATAGCCTCCCTCTCTGGAACAGAAAGTGAATGTAACTTGCCCTTAGGCGGAGTCTTACCTGGTACTAAGTCTATGGCACAGTTGTAAGGACGATGCGGAGGTAGAGAAGCAGCCCGGGACTTACTGAACACTCCCCTCAGGTCCAGGTACTCCTCGGGCACGTTAGACAAATTCCCTGCCTCTTCCTGGAACACAGACACAGGCACAGACGAACAAGCAGACACAAGACAAGACTTATGACAAGGGATGCTCCAAGCAGACACAGAATTGTGTACCCAATCGATACTGGGATTGTGCAGAGTGAGCCAGGGGTGACCAAGAACTACGGGTGCCAGTGGTGAGTCCATGAGGAGGAATGTAATGTTCTCGGAGTGGTTGCCAGAAGTGATGAGGGTTATGGATTCGGTAGTATGAGAAATGTCAGGGAGTTGCTGTCCATTTAGCCCAGAAATCTTATGAGGAATGGGAACCATGGGGATATGGAGCTGTTGTGCCAGTTTAATATCCAAAAAGTTACCTTCTGCCCCAGAATTCAGTAGTGCCCTTGTCTCGTGCGTCTGGGTTGGCCACCTTAGTCTTACCGGGAGGTGTGTGGATGAGGTCTTCTCGGCGGAGATCCCACCCCATAGTAGCCTCATCGTTACTACCGGGCTTGATCTTTTACTGGGCAGGAGTAAATGAAGTGGCCCTCTCCGCCTCTCCCTCTCCTCCCAGGAAAGCCGAGCTCTACCCACCTGCATGGGCTCGGGATCGGAGACGGGGCTGACCGTGTCCTCTGTGCGCGAGTCCTCTGCACTGCGAAATGGGGTCCTTGGACGGAAACGGCCCATGCGACTCAAGCGCGCGTCGACCCTTAATGCCAGTTCGATCAGTCCATTAAGACTGGGCGGAAGGTCCAGCATGTAGATCTCCCGTTTGACCCGGTCAGCCAACCCATGCAGGAACCGGTCCCGCTGCGCCTCCTCGTTCCAATGGCACTCTGCGGCCAGGGTGCGGAACTGGATGGAGTACTCCGACACTGAGCACTCCCCCTGGCGGAGATAGGCGAGTAGTAGTCAGGCCGCCTCCCTATCCGCCGCCGCACGATCGAAAAACCTTCCTCATCTCCTCTGAGAGTGCCTGGAACGAGGTGCAGCATGGATCCTGATTTCCCCACACCGCCGTTCCCCACAGAGCCGCCTTGCCCGACAGAAGGGTGAGGACGAACGCCACTTTGGTTTGTTCCTGGCGAAACGTCTGCGGCTGCAATGAGAAATACATCGAGCAACGGGTAAGGAATGCTCTGCAATACTCGGGCTCACCTGAGTATCCCTCTGGTGTGGGTAAACGGGGCTCGTGTTGATGAGGCGGCTCGGGAGAAACTGGTATTACTGGCGGTGGGGGTGGCACCGCGGGGCCTCTCAGATGTTGTAGTTGTTGGGTGAGCTCAGACACCTGCGCCACAAGAGGTGTTTTCCTCTTCTTGATCCATCCTCGCCATGCTACGAGAAGCGAAATCGTTCCAGCTAGTAGCGCCTGCTGCATCCATGATGAGGGTCAGATCATTCTGTCACAACACCTAGGCAGGATGCAAATGCAAAGCGATTTATTGACAAGATATGAAGAAGGTCAGACAAATAGACAACAATGGCGTCCAAACACTGAAGGGGGGTGGCGACGATCTCAAGCTCTGATGGTGGGTGACGCAGGGACCTCGGTGGACAACCAGTGAAGATCCTTGCAGATCCGGTGCTGTAAATCCCAGTGAAGGTGCTCGTGATTCCGGTGCAGAGTGCAGGCCAACACGACGAAGAACAAGGGGGGAATCCACGACCCAAACACAGCCAGGGAAACAGAACGGAACACAGGGAAGCTGACACAACGATCTGACAACACAACGATCTGACAACATGAGACACCAGTTTACTGCACTTAAATACACATATACAATGAGAAGCAGGTGGTGCTGTAATCAGACAAGCCGAGAGAGAGACAGCGAATTCATGCACCGTGAGACTTATTTTGGTGATTTAATTATACTAAGCTTTTCCCCCCAGAGTTAGATGCATGCTTCATTGTTAATGTTATTATTAAATAATTAGGCCTATTATTTTCTATTCTTCTTTTTAGCTTTAATTTTAGTCTATAAAACACAGGCAGCGGTGTCTTATCCTGTTGGTGATTAATGTAAAATAAACGCTAAAAAGAATGTTTAATAAACAGAATTTAATCTGCCGGTGGGGGCGGAGCCACAAATCCGTGAGTTTACAAAACCGAGGGAACGGATTGCGAAAGCATGCACACAGATTATGAATTTGTGGGTACGGATTCAAAAACCGAAGGTACGGTTTACAAAATCTGAGCACATGGATTGGAAATTCGTGGGTATGGTTTGTTAATCTGTACCGACCGAGGGAGAATTCGTGAGCACGGTTTATAAACTGAAGGGACGGATTGCAAAACCGTCGCCACGGATTGATTTTTTTTCTCCTACAGGTGACGTGCAGGGCTCCGTAGCTGCGTAGTATTGCAAACTCAAACTAGACTGACACACAAAATAAAAGCAGCGTTGCAGATAAAATAATAGATATGACCATGGAAAATATGTATTGCAAAATCATTGCTTTTCGCGCTGTTTCATTTATGTTTTGCAATGCTTATTTTTTGTTTGCAAAACTTTGTTTTTTTTCTTTTTTCTCCCAAAACTTTATTTTCTTTTGCAAAACTTTATTTATTTATTTTTTTTTGCGTATATATGCGGCATTATATTGACTCCATAGAGATGGTCCCTAAACTTGTGAATATCGAGCGTCTAGTGCAAAAACCCACTTTATGCCACTTGGTCGCATTTCCAAAAGCATTGTGAGTAGACTGTAGAGACATTTAGTGCAACTGGTTTTATGATAAACTTATGCTCACAATGCTTTTGGGAGTCTTTTCTCTTTGATTACAAAATGAAGACAAGCCTTAGAAACCTCCACTAAGTGTGTCTAGAAGCGTCATCAACCTATAAACTCATTGACGATGTTGATGGTTCCGGGCTTAATGATGTAACTATGAGGATAAGTAACTGAATTCAGTCGCTATAAAATAATTAGAAATAATAATGTGAATCTGTGAAAATATATTGGATCTCTCCAGTTGATCTGGCACAACAATAGACTGTATAAAAACATGGGCACAACACACTCGCAAATCTGATGCTTCTGTGTGAGCTCTTAACCAATGATTCACCGGCGATCCATGTTGCACACGGAAAAGTAAAAAGAAATAAATTAACAAATAAATCTGGAAATAAATACATGTGTGGGAATAAATAAATACATAAATAAATAAATGCATGAATAAATACATTTAAAAAAATAAATAAATAAATTACATATAAAAATGAATGAAAGTATAAGTAAATAAAAGTTAAAAAAGAATAAAAATAAATTAAAATGTGAAGATAAAGGAAAAAAGTAATTTAAAATATAAATTCAGGATAAAATTTTATTACAAATGAACTATTTTTGTTTTCATCACATCATTTATTTAATTATTTTCATTTTTATTAAATGTATTTATTTATCTATATATACATTTATTTATTTTTAATTTCTGCAGGTTTAGTCCTCCATAAATGCAATGCTATAACAGCCTTAATTATTTAATAATAACATTAACAGTGAAGCATGCATCTAACTCTGGGGGGAAAAGGCTAAGTGTAATAAAATCACCAAAACAAGTCTACATGTTAAGAATGAATAGTACACAAATACATTTCAAAAACTGTAAAAGGTTATTTAAAAATAAACCATTCATTAATTATTTTATGAGAAACACTGCCACTTATTTATTTAAGTTTTTAAATTAAAATAATAATAATAAAATAACTATTATTTTTATTATTATATATTATTATACAGGTTATGCACGAGTAGCTTTTATCCAAAACGATTTACAAAAGAGGAACAAAGAGTCAGTCACAATGCCTGGTTTATTATACAGTAATAATCAAGTGCTAAGATTATCACATATTAAACAAGATTTTTGATGCACATCTTTCTTATTAAATCGTTGAATTCCACCTCGTACTACAACTGAATTTAAGACACTTTGCTGTAGGCCTATTCCACATAATAATATTATTTGCTGTAGGTAAAAACAGTGTGTTAACACAAAGGCTACCTAGGAGATGGGCTGCATGAATCCGTCAGTACAGTTTACAAATCCGAGGAAAAGGATTGTGAAAGCGTGCGCCTGGATTATGAATTTGTGGGTACGGATTCAAAAACCGAAGGAACGGGTTTAAAAAATCTGAGCGCGCACGGATCCGTCAGCACAGTCTGTTAAACCGAGGGAACAGTTTAAGAAGTCGTGAGCACGGTTTATAAACTGAGGGGACGGATTACAAAACCGTCGGCACGGATTGTTTTTTTTTTCTTCCTCCTACAGGTAACCTTCGGGCTCTGTAATGACAGCTTCCGCTGCATTGAAACCCGGAAAAGGGAGCCATGAAGCCTATATATGTTATTGATTAACCATGATCATCAGGTATGTTTATGACTTTTAACGACATCTGTTTACCCCAAACACGTAATACTCCCACATATCTGAACCTACCGCGATCTGTGTCAGAAGACTTAATATAGTTTGCGTGCTTGTGTTTGCGTCTGGCCTTGTTTATGTTTTTCCCCGTAAATGATTATATTGAAAATAAAATTAACAAACAAAGCCTTTGGACGTCATTAATATGCCTACATTACACACCATTTAATTAACTATTTAATTAACTATTTTCATGTGTATCTGTGGGAATATAATTTTGATTTAACGTAGGTAGCCTATTAGCAGTTAACATTTGCATTTTTGTATTACTGTATTTTGTGTCCCAGTGCATGTTTGTTTGTTTGTTTGATAGTAATTAAATCTTACAGTGCGTTCAAAGTTCTCAAGGTGTTACCAGTAGGATATAATAGATTCAAGATTAAAGATTTTATTTGTCACATATGTTATATGACATACAACAAGCAGTGAAATGTAGGTCTGTCATACTCTTTTTAGACTGTGCAAAAATAAGAGAAAATTAAAATCAAATAATGATATATACACAATATATTAAACCACTACATAGAAGATGTGTAGAGATGCTTACACAGTAACTGCTACACAGATGATTTGCAGAGATGTAAAACAATGTGCAGTGAGGATGAGTTGCGACCCTGAATTTGGACACAGCAATAGACTTACATTTCCTGGGGAGAGATGTTCTGGAGATGCGCTCAGCTGAGCGCACTACTCTTTGCAGGGCTTTACAATCCTGGGTTGAGCTGTTTCCATACCACGATGAAAGTCAATATACTTTCTATAGCCCCGATATAGAAAGTTTTCAGGATTCCAGGGGAAACCTTGAATTTTCTTAGGATTCTCAGATGGTACAGTCGTTTTCTTGAGCTTGAATGTGGTTAGTCCAGGTCAGGTCCTCTGAGATGTGTACAAGGTATTTGAAGCTGCTCACTCTCTCCACTGGGGGTCCCGTTAATGATGAGTGGGGTGTAGATCCGCTGCTGCCTCCTCCTTAAGTCCACAACCTGCTCCTTGGTTTTGCTGACATTCAGAAAGAGACAGTTTGTTTGGCACCATGATGTCAGACTTTCATACTTCATCAAGGTAGGCAGCCTCGTTGTTGTTGGAGATGAGGCCAATAACCACTGTATCATCCCCAAACTTGATGACAGAAGTGGAGGTGTGAGTGGACACACAGTCATATAGATAGAGTAGAGCAGTGGGCTCAAAACACATCCTTGTGGGGCTCCTGTACTCAGGGTGATAATATTGGAGGTGGTCTGACCCACCCTCACTACCTGAGGTCTGCATGATAGGATATCAAGAACACATTCACAGAGTGGGGCATTTAGTCCGAGGTTTCTGAGCATAGAGACCAGATTAATGGGGGGACTATAGTGTTGAAGGCTGAGCTATAACAGCAGCCACACATAATTTCCTTTATTGCTGTCAGTGTGGGGTGAGAGTGGTGTGCAGGAGATGGGAGACAGCATCCTCAGTAGACCTATTAGGGTGGTAGGCGAACTGGAGTGGGTCAATGTTGTTAGGGATAGAGGAGCATAATAAGATAAGCCTCTCAAAAAACCTTCATAATTAGTGATGTGAGTGCCACTGGTCGATAGTCATTTTTAGCAAGATGGATTGTTGTTTTTTAGGGGTGCTCCGATCAGGATTTTTGAGGCCGATCGCTGATCACAGAAAGCCGATACGATCACCGATACCTTCTTTTTATCATGTAGAATTATTTATAGTGATGATCCAATCAAGATTTTTAGACATTGAATTTTTAGCCTGGATTTCATTTTTGAAAATTAATTCCTCTCTTAGGTGACTCTTGTGAGAGGATTTTTTTTTTTTTCATTTGAGGGGTGGAGGGCGGTATTTTTTAGACATTTTTTAAAAAAAACTCACCTAAATGTTTAATCATGCACTGTATTTTTGTTTTTACAATTGTGTTATTGTTGCACAATAGCAGTGCAAGCCTGATTTTGTGAGCTGTAAGTGAGGTGAGGTTCACACATACTCCGTTTGCAGTGCGTATGTAATCCATGTGTGGTACAGAAGCAGCATGGACTGTGCTTTCACACAGGAGTCTGCTCCTGATCCATGGCTATTTACCACAAACACAACATTTATCCATTATTTTTATTTTAAATCAAAACATTGTTACTTAAAATGCTTTTTTCAACATTGTGATTATTTTTTTACACAGTACAGTAATACAGTCTTTCATCAATTATTCAGTGCTTTTTACTTTTGCATTTACTTAGATTTATATATTAAATTGCTAAAGCAAAACATTTAAACTAATTTTCTTATGTTATCACAAACATTCTAAATTAAAACTTAACATTGACAGAAACCGTGAGCTCTACTGCCTTTTCTATTGCATTTAATTATAACAAGCAATCCTGCGGTTCATAAAGAACTTAAAGAACTTTTAAATTATTGTGTTATTTAAAAAGGGCTCTTTTCATTTTAAATCTAGCCAAAAAGCCATAGCCCATGTGTTGGCTGTAATTATTTGCACTTATGGTGTAATTACTAAATTTTTTTGTCAATGCATGTTCATATTTACCGCAAACAAAGTGCTGTTACTTTAATTCAGCGTGTGCAGCACAGCAAAAAAATAGACTCAGTGCGGAAACAATCTCTGCACTGCTACTGACACACTGCTCCTAAACGCAGTGCCAGACCACAGCCATCGGTGCAGTGTGAACACTTTAATCCATTAAGAAGAGCACGGAAAAAATACGCACACACATGCACTGGTAAGATAGTAATTTGAAGATGGCAGTATCTTGTGTGTGCGCTGCAAGTGTGCATGAGTGCACAGTCTGCAGGAAAGCGCGCGTGCGTTGAATGGTTTAAACACTGGCAAGAATTAAAAAGAAAAAATGCAGTTTATAAACTTTAGTGATGATGCGACACTGCCTTGATAGTGCAAGTGACACTTCCTGTGTCAACTGTGCAGCTTGCAGCTCACTTATAATGCAGAAGAATTAAAAAGAAAAAATGCAGTTTATAATTTTAGATAGAGAAAGAGACAGCGCGCGGTGATTCACTCATGCTGTTTATGAAACTATGTCTCACAGAAACTTGTTTAAATGACTTTATCAGTTATTTAATGAAGAAATATGAATTGCACCTCACCTAAAGCATTATAATTATTTAACCCGCGCCGGAGAGAGACTAAGACAGTGCTGCTGCATGTCATGCCAGACCTCTAACAGCAGGTGCGTCATCAGCTTGAGATCGGTGTTATGAGACCAGCCTTTTTAGAGACCGCTGATCTATCATCCCAAAGCGATTATAGGCCGTTTGTAAACAGTAGCCGATCAGTCGGAGCACCCCTATTGCTTTTTGGTACAGGAATGATGATAGATTTTTTAAAGCATGTAGGGACAACTGACTGCGCAAGGGAGTCGTTAAAGATGGACGTAAACAATACAGCCAGCTGATCAGCGCATGATCTCAATACACGACCGGAAATTCCGTCTGGGCCACGCCGCTTTCCTGATGTTCACACGCTTCAGAGCTTGCACACTCGTCACTGACACAGCTGTTCTTTTCCTCTCTGTTGCAGGGTACCACCTCTGTCAACCTTGTTAAATTTTCAGTTCTACTGGCGGACAAATATGGACATTGATTCCGGTTAGAGAATCAGGCATGGTTGATGTGAATCCTTTCAAGCTTTTCTTTAATAGTACTTTTCAGGTAGTCAGTGATATCCATTACAACATGTTTTGGAGATGTGATAGATCAAATGGCAGTATTTGACAGTTTTTGCATTGTGGTCTGTGAAACAGATAAAGAATACAATATAAATATAACTTCTGTATATATTCACTGCAAATTACCTCACAAAAATGTCAATAACTGATTAAAGTATTCATCCCAAAGAATACTCAACTATCAGATAATATATGAATATTATATAACAAAGTAAACTCCAATACACGGAATGAAGCAGCATTTAATACAACAACACATGTGAGTTCAACGTGATCAGACTAACGCGGCTTATGGAATTAGTGCCTATCCGCGATCACATCACGATCGTCATTACACATCTCAAAACAATCCACATTCACAATTATAACTACAAAGTGTTAATTAAAGAATATTTACATGATTACTCACATTTGTTTGCATAAACGCACAACATTGAACAATAATGGAGAGCGCACGTCTGGAGCTGGCTCTTGCATCAGTCTGCTGGAAGTAGCAACTACAATATCAGTCTGCCAGAAACCGTTGCTTAATTTCCGTTCCAGTGTCTTTCTGACATTGCCGCTCCCAATTACCAGCAGGCTAATTGTAGCCCTTAAGAAAGGCCATCCAAAGTGTCTTTATCCTTATCGCTCTTTGGAGGAATTAGAATCAGTTTCACAACAGGGCGCAGATACATTTTGTCCTTGTCCTTGTCTGTGACTTTAGCTGTCCGAATCCTCTTGTCTGCTCCTGCATAGGTCTCTGTCACGGTACCCACAGGCCACAGTGCACGTGGGAGTTGATGGTCAATTAGGAGCACCCACTTGTCCTACTTCCAACCCTTTGCCATCCGATGTCCATTTCTGTCTGCCCTGTAGTTCTGGTAGATAGCTGCGAATGAAAGGGGTCCAATAACTGATCAGCCAATACCTGGCTATGTCACCACCTGTGTTTCCCCAAGAGCTCATTGGAGTCATAAAGAAATTGTGGTAAGGAAGCATTCTCTTAACTCATGATCGCCTCCAGTGAAGTTGGTGCCGTTGTCACATAGTATCTCAAAGGGCTTCCCTCTGCGGGCTATAAAGTGTCGTAAAGACAGGAGGAAGGCGTCTGTATCTAGGTGTTCAAGGAGATCAAGATGTAAACATCTGGTCGTCAAGCATATAAGATCCCCCCATCTCTTCTCTTGACGTCGACCTATCTTCACATGAAAGGGCCCGAAGCAGTCTACGCCAGTGGAGAAGAATGGTGGCTTGAGCAGACGTAGCCTGCATGGTGGAAGGTCCGCCATCTTTGGGTTCTGTGGCTTGGAGTGCCAAAATTGGCAATCCTGACAGAAATGTTGGTGTCTGTGCACAGCTTTACGGCCTCTAAGCACCCAGTATTGACGGCGTAGCTCTGCTAGTACTCGTTCTGCACCAGGATGATTGAGTTGTTGATCTATGTCTTGGTTGAGCAACTTTGTGACCTGATGTTGAGGGTCTAGGGTGAATGGGTAATGGAAATATAGGGTGAATGACATCAGGAGGCAGGGTTTCAATACAACGAAGATGTCCTCCCACTCTGATAAGACCGGTATCTTTGTCATATTCTGGGGTGAGAGAACTCAATCGGCTGTCTGTCGAGATGAATTGTCCAGCTTTCAAAGCCCGGAATTCTTCTGGAAATGAATCAAGCTGTGCCTGTGCTAAGAGGAGCTTCTCTGCCTGTGTATACCTTGAGGCTTCAGAAGAGTTGTCAGTGTTGGCCGCCCCATCACAGGACTTCTTAGTTGCTTGAAGTAGCTCCTTCCAGGTTCAGAATTGACTGAGGTCTAAAGGCACTGGACTGGGAACAACTGTGATTGCTCCAACAAAGGATGCTCTTTTCATCTCGCTCAGGTCTGGTTCAGACTCTGCACTGGGTAATGCTGGCCACTTATTCTGTGGTTGAGTCAGGAAAGAGGGACCGGATCGCCATTGGTGAGGGCAAGCTAGTTCCGCTAAGGTAAGACCCCTGGTGATGTGGTCAGCAGGATTTCTAGCAGAGTCAACATACCTCCCTCTATCTGGAAACATCTGTCAAAGTCTGGATCTTGGCTACTCTGGACCCCACAAAGACTTTGTATCAGCAAGATTCTGATTGTAACCAATGCAGCACCATGGGTTGAATCAGTCCAGTACTTGACTTAGTGTATGGGAATGGTAAGTTCAGTCTGTATGACTTTGGCCATCTGAGCTCCAGAGAGTGCAGTGCACAACTCTAGGCGGGGCATAGATGGACATTTCCGAGGGGCCACTTTAGATCGAGCTAGGACAAAGGTGACATAAACTTCATCACTCTCGTCGGTGACCTGAAGGTAGGTGACAGAACCATATACCCTCTCTGAGGCGTCGCAAAAGACATGTAAACTCTCTGACAGTGGACGGAGTGTTGGAATTGCCAGGAACATAGGGTCGAGGGAATTGTAGTTTGGTGATACTTGAAAGCTCTGCAATCCATGTGGACCATTTCTCACACAGATGTAAGGGTTCAATAGGATCATCCCAGCTTAGGTTGTGTTTCCAGAGATCCTGGATCAGAGTCTTCGCCCTCGTGGTGAAAGGTAGGATGAACCCCAAGGAGTCATATTGGCTTGCCAAAAGTCTTATACAGGTCCCTCATAGTGGACTGAGCAGGCTCTGCTACACGGTTTCTATACCTGAGGGTGTCGTCGAGGCAATTCCATTGTAGGCCGAGTGTAAGTTCTTGCAGGTCAGTGCTACTCCGAGACAACCAGCACTCACTACTAGCTGATCTGGCTTCCGATGGGAGGTGTCTGAGAATGGATGGCACATTGGATGCCCATTGTCGGATGTCAAAGCCTCCCTGTAGCAAGAACTGATGCAATCCATCTATTATGGCCTTGGCCTCACCTTGATCAGGGGTACTGTGAAGGCAGTTATCAACATAGAATGAGGTCTCCACAATATCAACTAGTCCAGCCATGGTGTGTCGGTATTCTTGGGCATGATACTGAAGAGCATAAGAGGCACAGCACGGGCTGCATGTCGTACCAAAGGGAATTACCTGCCACTCGTAGATGTCTGGGTGAGCTTCCAGGTTCATGTTCCTCCAGATGAATCGCAGGACCGATTTGTCACCAGGTAATAAACTTACTTGGTGGAACATGCCTTTTATGTCCCCGCTCACTGCAACTGCATGTTACCGGAACCTCAATATCACGCCCAACAGAGATGGCCCAAGTGTTGGTCCAAGAAGGAGTTGTTCATTCAAGCTCTGACCATGGTACTGGAAGGAACAGTCGAAGACTATTCAATACTTTCCATTGTGGTGCACTATGTGGTGCGGAATGAACCATGACTCTGTGGACTTGTCTACCTCATCTGGTGCTATCTTAGCAATGTAGCCTGCCGATTCAAGCTTTTGAATCTCAGAACAGTAAACTTGTGCTTGCTCAGGATTCTTGGCCAGTTTTTCTCTCAGTGTTTCTTAGACTGGGAAGCACAGACTCCATACCCGTGATAAGCAAAGTGATAGGAGTGCGCCTCAGCAGTGGAGTAGCATACCGCTGGACACAGTCCACGTTCACTCTGACATTGGCAGTCTGCAAAAGGTTATAGCACTGTTTGGTCTTGTTTCGATCTTGTGATCACCTTCTCATTATATGGAACAGTGTCAACTTGCCACAAGTGCTCAACATGCTGATGTAGCTCGTCACGTGCTGGGGCTGTCATAATATGCAAACATTGTTGCAGACCTTTAGGGGGCTGAATTGGACACATGGGGCCTTGCAGTACCCAACCAAGCTTGGTATATATGGCAACGGGGCTGCTCTCTGCTCCTCTTCGCACTGGCTGAAACTGGCGTCAGGAGGTGTGTGGCATATCAGACCCTATGAAAAGTAAAGGTTTGACGTTGTCAAACAGGCTGTAAGGGTAGACCTCTCAAGTGGCGATATGTTTTCTGGAGTGCTGCCACAGGGTAAGTATGTTCAGCAAGGCAGTAAAGGCGTTTCGAATGACATACTTCTCTGTAGGTTTGGTGAGAGAAGACACCTCGAAAGTTACCGTGGACCCATCAAGTTTGGTATGGCTCTGGTGGATTGTCTGCAAGGGAAGAACTTCTGGGAGCTCCATTTAGCCTGAGCTGCCGAACCACTTGGGGAAGGACGAAAGTTCTTTCAGAGCCGTCATCTAAGACAGCATGAGCTTCCATTGTTTGGCCACCATTGTGCAAAAGAACTCTGACAACTTTAAGCATGACTTTCTGTGAGCGGTTGGGTCTATTTAGATAGATCTGTGTCAGTGGTAGACTCACTATAAGCACTGCTCTGGAGGTTTCGTTAATCGAGTCATGCAGCACAGTAAGGTGAAGCTCTTTGCAGAGTTTACACGGTCGCTTGAGGTTACAGGAGTCAGCTGAATGATTCCGACCACACTTCCAACAACGTTTGCCCTCTGCGATCCAGGTGATGATCTGTGCAGTGGTCAGCCTTTTGAATTTATCACAGGAGTTGAGATAGTAATCTTGGTTGTCGCAATGAGGACAATAGGGCTTTGGCTTGGAGATTACTTTGATCTGTGACGGTGCAGAAGGCTTGACAGATTTCTCTGATGTCAGAAGTATAGGTGTTGAACGCTCTCGATGGTATGGAGTGTATTTACTCTTCCCAGATGTCTTTGTAGTGTCGGACTGAAATACAGCTGCTGCTCGGCTTGAGATACGTTTAGCTTGTGACTTCGTTTGTAACCAGGCTGCGAAGTCGGGGAGAGTATAGGTTCTGTCTGTACCAGTTTGTAGAATTCCATGGCTCAGGCAGTATTCTACGAAGCCGTCTCGGTAAGCAGGTGGCAGTTTACTCAGAAGGTGGTCTACATGGGAACCACACATGAGCTCATACCCGTTTTGACCTTAAAGTGTTCTCAGCATGCCTACTAGGACAGATAAGGCGAATGAGTCAAATGCATTGGAATCACCCATATTAAGGGGTGGTGTACTCATGATTGCACCTAACTCAGATTGCACAAGCTGCCTGGGCTGGCCATACTTCTCCTGCAAAGCTTGCAAGGCTGCGGTGTATGGCTGTGGGTGGTGTATATATGCTTTAGCCAGTTGTTGGGCACTAGCAAATTTCAAGTGACTCACCAACACTTGATATTTGTACTGCTCGCTGATGTGAGTATGGTGACTTAAGAGATTATCTAAGGCCAACTTCAACAAGGCAAAGTCACTTTCAGTGCCATTCTCAAACACCGGTAATGTGGGGCGAGGAATGCCATAGGCTGCTGCCATCAGAAGTTCTGTCCCGGATTGGGGTACGTAACCAGCTTGAGGAAAAGGTAGAGGTGAATATGGTTGAGGGCAGATGGGTGTGTTAGATAAGAGAGGTGCTCTATGATGAGTGGTTGGAATGGGCTGAGTCTGACTCATAAGAGGGGCTGACTGCCTTGCATCGACTATCTGGCATTGGTGTCACTGGTATTCCTTATGCCTGGTTCACTTCATACCTTTCAAACCGCACACAGTTTGTACAACTAAAGAAATTTCATTCCCAACCTTCTCCTGTTAGCTGTGGTGTCCCCCAAGGCTCTGTCCTAGGGCCCCCTATTGTTCCTAATTTACCTTTCTCCCACTCGGCAACATCTTTTCAAAATTCGGTATTAAATTTCCACTGTTACGCCGATGACACTCAGCTTTACATTTCTACAAACCCTGATTCCATTCTCCCTCCCGCCTGTCTTACCAACTGCCTTCATGAAATAAATGTTTGGTTTTCTGCCAATTTCCTCAAACTTAATGCCAGTAAGACTGAAGTACTCCGCATTGGTACTAATTTTACTCTCTCTAAGTCATGCAGTTTTTCATTATCCATTGATGGTTGAATCCATTTCTCCCTCTCGCCAGGCTAGGAACTTGGGGGTCATCTTTGACAGTACCTTATCGTTTGATGCTCACATTAATAACATAACCAGGTCTTGCTATTTTCATCTCCGCAATATTGCTTGCCTCCGTCCATTTCTCACTCCGCATAGTTCCTCTATTCTTGTTCATTCGCTTGTCACCTCCCGCATTGATTATTGTAACTCTCTATTATCTGGTCTACCCACACAAATCTCTTTATAAACTCCAGCTCATTCAGAATTCTGCAGCTCGTATCATAACCCGGACTTCACCTATTGAACACATCACCCCATCACTTCAACATTTACATTGGCTTCCTATCAACTTTCGGATTGAATTTAAAATTCTCCTCTTCACATACAAATCTCTTCATAACCTTGCTCCACCTTACCTTTCAGACCTCTTACATTCCTACACCCCCTTCTCGAACTCTCCGTTCCTCTTCACTGGTCTCCTTCATACACCTTCAGCTCTGCTTTTAACCACCATGGGCCATAGGGCCTTTAGTCATGTTTCTCCTCGTCTTTGGAATTCTCTCCCAGTTAACATCCGTAATTCAGACTCTTTAGCTCAATTTAAAGTCAAACTTAAAACTCATTTATTCAGAACTGCTTATCTTCTATGATTACTTTGTGCACTCAAGTCCAGTATTTTTATTTTTTTCTTATTTATTATTATTGTTGTTTTTTATTGACATTGTTATTTGCTGTTATTTGCTGTTTTAATATTGGGTTACTGTTGTTACTTGTACGGTGACCTTGATTGGTTTGAAAGGCGCCTCAAATAAAATGCATTATTAATATTATTATTGGTCCCAATGTATTCACATGTGAGGTTGATGCAATGGGTGCAACAGGAGGTTTAGTCTGTGATATCAGAACACTACCTGTGTATGGTGTCTCAAGCTGAGTCGCTACTTGTTGCACAGGGCTGAATGGAGGTAGTCTGTATGGAGAATGGCCTTGGCTGCTGAAGTGGCCAAACTCCTCTATCTGCTGAATTAGGTTGTCATACTACCCGTTTGATTCCCTCATCCACCATGGCTGCCTGACTGCTTGTGAGTGCAGAAGTAGCTTGCACACCAGAGATAATGGAATGACCATTGGATCTGGAATGAGAACTGGCTTTTTACTGTGGGGCGTTTTCCTCGATTGGCTCTTATGTTGGCTGTGACAGCGAGAAGAAGAGATTGGAGGAGGGTCCACAGGGCGTATGTAGCCAACCTCATAGTCACTCAGATGTGAAAGTGGTTTTACTTTGTCTCTTGGGTCTGACCACATGCTCCGCTGTATCACTAGCTGCAGTGTCCATATTGTTTTGCTGTTGCCAGTATCCGGGCTCGAAGGACCAATTTGTTAAGCTTTTCTTTAATAGTACTTTCAGGTAGTCAGTGATATCCATTACAACATAATTTGGAGAGGTGATGGATCAAATGGCAGTATTTTACAGGTTATTGCGTTGTGGTCTGTGAAACAGTTAAAGAATACAATATAGACCCTTTGCAAACACGTGACTACGACCACGTGACGACACCATGACGGACGGCAGAATCACCGGAAGCACAAGCTGAACAGTAGTAGACGAGCGGGAAGTTTCAATCAGTTTAAAATAAATAACACTAAACTTTATGGCTTCTTCTATTGAACAAGCTGTCGTGCCGTTATCGGTCGAGGTAGGGCATCTGGTAGGTGCTCACAAAGAACGGTATTTGGTTGGAGATCGCAGGATTGGATACCGACCCTTACCTTCTTCCTCCCTCCGTTTTCACGGACGTCTGGATGCTTACCAGTTCTTTGTAGCTGGCTGGGTTACAGGTACGCGATGCTACGCTCACGGCGGGGGGAGGTACCTCATAATGGCAAAGGTAAGACATCAAGCTAGGGTTTATTTTGTATTAACATCTATTCTTTACTTTAGTAAAGATTTATATAACACGTAGCCTATGTTTTTAGATGTTTAACTTACCGTTGTTCACTGGGTGGGTGGGCCAATGCAACTTTCTAATTCAGTGGATCTATAACTCTTTATACCAAGTACCACCTGAGAAAATATTTGGCTGTCCAATTTACCACCATTATGACCAATATTAAAATACAGTTGCATAGTAGGCCTAACTATTCAGCTACAGCTACACACAGTTAAAAAATTAGGCCCTTGTATTCCTAATAAGAATATTTATTGTTGTCAGCCACTTCAACATTGTAAATAAACCGGAAGCTGTCTGCCTCTGACCTTGAGAAAAAAAATGTGATGCGAAGTCACACCAGAGCAGGTATATTCATCCCTTTTAATCTCATATGACTAAAATGTGCATAAAAGTGTCATGTCATTAATTTCTTCATGTATAATTTGAAATGTTGTAGGCAGTAAACGTTGAGAAAGAGACAAGACAACAGGTAAAGTCAAAGCTGTATTTTGACATGAGGGCTGGTAGGGTGACAGCACCAGGTTCAAGTCAGCTGCGAGGACAGACACTACAAATCCTTCCAAATCCCTAATTAGGCAGATCTGTTACCCTGACCTATCCAGATTTTCAACATTTGCAACCCAGTCATGTGTGACATAATGACACAAACATACAATTTCAGATTTTAATCTCACCAAGTGAGTGTAAGTGAGTAAAGAAATTAGATGTGCTTTGAACTGTTATGTATCAACTATGGAAATGTATGCAATACATTTTGTGTTCTAATGTAGAGGGCCCCTGCTTTGTAAAAAAAAAAAAAAAAAAAACATCAAAGAAACAAACACAAGACAAAGAAATGCATTTATCATTGGAATATTTATTGCAGTCAGTGTTACAAATTCTCAACATTAAGTTACAAACATGATGAAAGAGTGCATCAGTCAATCTCTTTGAGTGCCCTTATTTATTTGTCCTCCCAGGTGAATGGTACAGCTGCACGATTAATCGTTAAAAGATTGCGATCTCGATTCAAACACCCACGCAATCTTATTCCTGAATGACCACAATCATTTATCTAGCGGTGTAGGTCCTATTTATTCCTAAAGTTCCTGTTATATTGTTCCTGTTAAATTTAATTTACACTTTTTTAAACTAGTCTGTGATAGAATATGATACAAGAGAATATTATGTGCTATAAAGATTAGGCCAATTTTTGGTACTGGCATCTATAGTACTTATAGTTCTTAGCGAAATGAGAGAATAAATCCAATGTAAAGGGCACTCAAAGAGCTACGATACCTTGATAAAAAATTTTTTCTAATTGTCAGATGGGGATGTGAACATGAACAAAAAGCCAGAGAGACGTATGAGGCTTATGCTGCACAACAGCATCAGGACCTGAGTCCACATTGATCCCTCCCGTCCCTACCTTGGAGCATCTCCAGATGCTTTGCTGTCCTGCTCCTGCTGTGGCGATGGCATTTTGGAGATCAAGTGCCCACACTGTGCCAAAGACACCAGAGTCCTCAGCGCCTCTGAAAAGAAACATTTCTGCGTTGAGAACACAGATGGTACATATGCACTTAACATAGATCATCAGTACCACTACCAGGTGCAAGCCCAGTTGTTTGTGACGAGATGGAAGTTCTGCGACTTCATGGTGTGGTCTACATCCAATTTTTTCTTACAGAGGATTTTGCCTGATGCAGACTTTTTTACAGAAGCAGTGCAGAATGTCGAGGCCTTCTATAGCATCCACATTTTATCTGAGTTATTGGCCAAGACACATACATGCCCAGATAGACTGCTCTCAGACAAAACACAGTCCACAGACTCACAAGAATTAGAGTAGTAGGGATAACTATATGCTTAACCCTTATTATTTTAGTTTTTGAAGTGTTGTTAATAACAAAGTGTTTATGAAGAATAATTAATATGATTAAAATTTTGGTTGTGTGTATGTATGTATAATCAAAACAACAGTACTAGTTACATTTTACATGTAATATTCATTTATAAAGGAAAAACAGCATGGTCAAAAGTTTGAGTGCTGTTTTTTTTTTTTTTTTAAGAAAAACACCTTTCAACACGTTTATAAAAGCCAACCTAAATTACATATGTACACTCATGTACAATTTCCTTTGTAACGTCTGTCCTGCATGTTTAAATTAAACACAAAGTGTGAATGTGTTGGGGAACTGACACAGAAAACTGATTTAAAACATAGTGAGCTTAAATATGACATCAGCCTAGTCATAAAATATTGGGAAACTGCCTGAGTACCACCAAGAGGGAGCCAGGGAACCATGGTCCCAGCCTATAACTATCCTGACACATCATCCATTTTCTATTCGTAAAGTAAATTACTGTTAAAACGACAAAAACAACCACTGGATAAGAAAAGGGTATTTTACAATAATATTAGCACCGGGTCTCGGTACCCAACCCTAGTAATAACCACTTGTGTCTGATACAGATGACACACTTTTGAGACACTGAGCAGTGTATTCCGGACATTATGCTACGTTTGTGAATGGGTAGACTGAACAGCTCTTACTTGCCCATTACATAGGCTACTCATGTTACAAATAACAATTTGACTGTGTCTCCATCTGGACATGGGTAACGGTATGGTATTACACAAATGAAGTACAAGTAACTGGTAAATACATGAATCTTACCTTGTAAAAAATGCTCGCTGCAAATCCTGGAATACTTGGAGGGCTGCCAGTTCTTTCGGCTGATAGCAGCAACCCATCGCTGCCTTCTCTTCCCATCAAATGGTATTCGATAAAAAGATATATTAGCTTTACCCTGTCTATTACAGCCCACCGCACAACAAGAAATAACCACTTTATTACATGAACGAACACGAACTTGTACTCGTTTGGCTTGCCGTCCGTCCTACAGCATAGCTCTTCTGCCGTCCGTCATGGCGTTTAAGAATTCGCGCGAGTAGAGCGTGACGTCACGTGCAAAGGGTCTATAAATATAACTTCTGTATGTATTCCCTGCAAATTACCTCACAAAATATCAATAACTGATTAAATTACTCATCACAAATGAATACTCAACTATCAGATAATATATGAAATATTATATAACAAAGTAAACTCCAATACACGGCATGAAGCAGCATTTAACACAACAACACGTGTGAGTTCAACGTGATCAGACTAACGCGGCTTATGGAATTAGCACCTATCACAGATCGCCAGACATTCACAATTATAACTACGAAGTGTTAATTTAACAATATTTAAATGATTACTCACATTTGTTTGCATAAATACACAACATTGAACAATAATGGAGAGCGCACATCTGGAGCTGGCTCTTGCATCAGTCTGATGGAAGTAGCAAATACAATATTGGTCCGCCAGAAACCGTTGCTTAATTTCCGTTCCAGTGGTCTTTCTGACACTCTGTGCACATCGGCAGACTGTTGATATCGCCAGAGCGGTTTGCTTCAAAATGTGCAAAAGAGGTGTTCAGCTCGTTCGCTAGTGAAGAGTCAGCACTCACTGTGATGGAGGGTTTACTTTTAAAAGAACTGATAGTTCTTGGAGGGTTTACTTTTAAAAGAACTGAATTCAGTTGGAAATGACACTCCACTCGTTCTCTGTACTTTGTTTAGCGGTTTTATCTTTAACAGGTGCATAATGATGATTCAACATCGAATTGATTCATACATTGAGAATGACAAATATTTGCCAGCTGATATATCGGGCAACCTCTAATTTCAACACTGTTCCAGAACAGTTCAACCCAAATATTCACATGTGTGCAGCGCATTTTGCTGAGGTCGAGGACTGTGTCCTGTGAGTGCAGCCTACAATGCGTCTGTGTACAAAGGCTGTTTCTATAAAGTTGGGCAGTTCAAAACTTTGCAAGGACAGTCTGGCACTTCTGACTAACAGCCTGTAAGTATGTTTTCATATGTAATGGGGTGGGGGAAAAAATCTATACAGTATAGTATCGCAATATTTTCCGCGGGCAATACTGTATCGATACTCAGATGCCAAATATCAATCTTTTAATACTATTTGGTAGAATAAAATCAATTTCTTTATAATCCACAAGATGGTGGTGTTGAGTTTTTTTTTTTTTCTTTGGTGAGGTCAGCTGAATCACCTTCAGCATGCAGTAAGTTAGTAAATAAAGATGGTGGCATCGTGGAAAGTTATCAGACTTACTTCGGATTTGAAAACAAGGAGGGGATGTAAGTAGTGATGCACCGAATTTTTGGCATCCAAAAATTATTGGCCAAAAATGGCATTTTCAGTTTTCGGCTGAAAGAGAAAAATGGCCAAAAATGTGAGCATAAAATATAGGCTACATTTAATAATAATAATATATATGGCGCACTGCCCGGCACTGTTCAGCACACGTTTTACTTTCCTCGTCACTGCAAGGTTTGACGCTCCGCTCAATATTCCACTCTATGAATGTGCATTCCGCTCGTGTACCACTCATGCTCACCAGAAAAGCAAAGTCCGCTCAAACTTAACTTGCCGAAAGATAATTTCTATGCAGTATACTTTTGCTCCTGTTTGCAGTAGAGCTACTGTGCTGTAACATGTTGTAGGCTAGTTCAGCTGTACTGGCCAAAGCTGGTAAAATGATGCTACCTTCAGTGAAGCTATGATCTGATAATAATAGCTTTGTAGGACTATATATTATTTGGATAATTAGCCCCCCCCCCCCCCCCCAAAAAAAAAAAACAACAACAACAACTTATATATCTGATTTTGTTACACAGAGGTGAATAAAAATAATATATTGATATTTAATATTAAGGTAACACTTTAAAATAAGGTTCCAGTAGTAAATGTTAGTTAATTTATTAACTAACATGAACAAACAATGAACAATATATTTATTACAGTATTTATTTATTTTTTCTTAATGTTAGTTAATGAGAATACAGTTGTTCATTGTTAGTTCATGTTAATTCAGAGTACATTAACTGTTTACTAGCACAACTGTTAATTTTAATGAGTTAGTAAATGTTGAAATTAACATGAACTTAGAGTAATAAATGCTGAAGAACTATTGTTTATTCTTAGTATGTTAAAGTAGTTAATTAGTAGTTAACTAATGTTAACTAATGAACCTTATTGTAAAGTGGTTACCAATATTAATATAAATTCTGTTCAGTTTTATTGTGTTACTTTCAGTCAAAGTGTGGTTATTTATTCATTTTTTTTTTTTTTAATTCAGTATCATTAAAATTGAGTTAATTTAATAAATAATCATTACAGAGCATTTTTGGTTTTCGGCCAAGTGCATCCAGAATTTTCACATTCCGTTTTGGCCCAGAATTCTCGATGCATCCCTAGATGTAAGACTAAAAGTTTAATTTAATTTAAATTTAACAGTAATTTACATCCAAATGCACAACTTATGCACTGTTATATCGCAGAATATCGCAATATATCTAAAGTCGCAATAATATTATATCGTGACACAAATACCGTAATAATATCGCATCGTGAGGCCTCTGGTGATTCCCACCCCTAATATGTAAAGGGTTTGCCACTGATGTTTCAAATGTGAATTTTGAGCAGTGTAGAGCAGCAGTTGTTGTTTCTCCAATCACAAATGCAGACATAAAAAGACAGTATAAGTCATTATAATCAGTAATTTTGTCACCACTGGATGCAACAAATGCCTCGTTTGTAATTGTAATTTGTGCCGGGACACACGGCATCACAGTATCTTGAGGGGCGTAACATTTCCGTCACATGCTTGAGGTATTCGGGGCGGCCAATCACAACACACTGGATAGCTGGCCATTCAGAGCACACCTCGCTTTTCAGAATGATGAGCTTTGTAAAATTGATGCGTTTCAGAAAAGCGAGGCATAGAAGAGCAACAATACTGTACATTATGTGGGAAAATAATGTTTTTTAAATCTTAAACCGCATTAAACATTGCATTACACCAAATATAGAAAATATTGTTCTTTTTAGATGACCCTTTAATTGCTTATTAATTACACATCAAATTTGGCTGTAATATTACCCACAAAAATCATTTAAGGCCAATATTTTGTTGTTATTTTTTTCCCCTTTTTTAATTTTTGGGTAAACTATCTCTTTAATATTTTTTTTATTAATATGGATTTTTTATTTTCAGATCTTTTTATTATGTAAATACGAATATTTTAATTAAATTATACTCTAAATAAATGGCAATAAATGTCTTGTGTGTTCGCAGGGAGTTTTTTTATTGACAGTAGGGATATGCCGGTATCAAAATTTCATGTTGCCATTAATTGAAAATGCTTTTATCACGGTATACACTATTATCATGATATTGAAAAAGTCTTGTCATAATACAGCATAACAGGTTTAATAATTTTTTCTTCTAACAAAAATAACTGAACATTTAAATACAATAAAGCAATACACTTGTCATAATACAGCATAACAGGTTTAATAATTTTTTCGATTAAAGTCCAGACGAATTATAAAGACCCAATAGGTATCACTTTACAATAAGGTCTCATTAGTTAACCTTAGATAATAGATTAACATTCACAGTTGGGCTGTGCAATTAATCAAATTCGACTGTCATGTGCATTTCGTCAGTAAAGCCGGTTCCCCGATTAGTAATAAATCTCCATCACCTGTTTTCAAATTGAGTAGCATTCACTGCACAGAGCCATAGTTTACTTGACAATTAGGCAATATTTGTTCAAAATCGAATGCGATTAATCTGCGAATATGAACGTGATATTGCCGCTCAATCTGAAAGCAGGTGATGGAGATTTACTAATCACGGACCGGTTTTACTGAATTCGATTAATTGCACAGCCCTAATTCACAATGAGCAATAGCTACATTTGCTACAGACGTTATTAATCTTTGTCAAAATAAAATACAACTCTTAGTTCATGTTAGCTAATTAAATGACAAAATTGCAACTTTTGATTTTAACAACGTGCTAAATAATGGATATATTTATGGTGTTATTAAGATTAATGTATTTTTAGAAGATTTTTTTTCACTAACAATTAACTAATTTCAACTAATATAGCCCTAATGTAAAGTGTCACCGAACAATAATCAAAACACTTTCAAACAATAGGCTTGTAGGTCATGTTGTTGTAGTCCAGAATAAAATGTAAAAAAGTTTGAAAATAAATAGCCTATTAATTCTAAATATTTAAGTATTTGGCGCTGTGATGAATAACATAGCAAATACACAAATCTGAACGGCTGTTTAAATTATTTAAATACTAGGGCTGTGCAAGTTAACATGTTATCGTCGACAATTATTTTATTGCGCGTTAATGGAGTTTTTTTAGTATTATGAAAGTCCGTTGCTAACTGGCTCTGAATACACATACAGACAAATCATGGGTCACAGAAGGGTATGCTCCTGATCACATTATTTAGGCTAAGCATCAACATTCAAAAACCACTGTCCGCTGTTATTTTTAACAGAAAAGAATGCAATGAGTTCGTAATCATGACTTGGAAATAGGAAGTTTCCGATAACACGTGAAGACAGCACAGAAGCATTCTCGCTCAACAAAGTGGAGTGAATCGTTTTGATAACTTTGTGGTTTATTATTTAGAGTCATATGGGACGCGGTAACACACAGCCCTCTCAAAATATATTGTTTTACAGATCTAACGCTTTTGCCGCTAAGAGATATTCACGCAATCATGCAGCACATATCAGAAGATCTGCACACTCACTGATCTATACATAACTGAACCACGCTCTTGCCCACCTCTTCCATCCGAGCCAGAGACTGCTAAATGGAACTATCACACTAGTCAAACGAACCAGACTTCGCGGGTCAAACGCGCTCTGGCATGGTTAAGATTGCCTAGGGTGAGCACACCCTAATTATTCTCCCGCATCCCGCACATACGAGTCTCTACCCGCACATCAAGTGTTGTCCCGCGTTAATGTTAATGTCCTGGCAGTGACAAATAGCTTGTTTTGTATTTAATTTAATTACATTAATGTTATAAGTTGAGATTAAGGTTACAATAAATATTTTAACTGCTACGCTACTACGTAAAAGAAAAACTGCTGTAGAAGCACATTATTTGTTTGAAGTGTTTGCCAACCAAATGTTATTACACTTTTGTTCGTATAGCAGTAGGCTTACTTTTAAATGAAACAAAAGCACAATACACTACTTTTGAATGCATTATTAGTTTTGTGCATAATGCGATTAATTGATTAAAAAATAATAATTATTGTTGCCCATCACTATTAAATATGCTTTAGAAAGTAGCGCAGCTTCTTTGTTTACGGGGTTTCTGGGGTAAGAGCATTCTGTTGTTCAGCACCATCTGCTGTCAGAGAGGGAATGTGTGCTTTTATCCAGAGTGTAATGGGGCTGCCGAGACGCGAGACGCTCAATATTTCCACTCTATGAATGTGCATTCCGCTCGTGTACCACTCATGCTCACCAGAAAAGCAAAGTCCGCTCAAACTTAACTTGCCGAAAGATAATTTCTATGCAATATACTTGCTCCTGTTTGCAGTAGAGCTACTGTGCTGTAACATGTTGTAGGCTAGTTCAGCTGTACTGGCCAAAGCTGGTAAAATGATGCTACCTTCAGTGAAGCTATGATCTGATAATAATAGCTTTGTAGGACTATATATTATTTGGATAATTAGCCCCCCCCCCCCCAAAAAAAAAAAACAACAACAACAACTTATATATCTGATTCTGTTACATAGAAGTGAATAAAAATAATATATTGATATTTAATATTAAGGTAACACTTTAAAATAAGGATCCATTATTTAATGTTAGTTAATGTATTAACTAACATGAACAAACAATGAACAATACATTTATTATAATAGTTATTAATCTTTCTTAATGTTAGTTAATGAGAATACAGTTGTTCACTGTTAGTTCATGTTAATTCAGAGTGCATTAACTGTTTACTAGCACAACTGTTAATTTTAATGAGTTAGTAAATGTTGAAATTAACATGAACTTAGAGTAATAAATGCTGAAGAACTATTGTTTATTCTTAGTATGTTAAAGTAGTTAATAAGTAGTTAACTAATGTTAACTAATGAACCTTATTAGAAAGTGTTACCAATATTAATATAAATTCTGTTCAGTTTTATTGTGTTACTTTCAGTCAAAGTGTGGTTATTTATTCATTTTTTTTTTTTAATTCAGTATCATTAAAATTGAGTTAATTTAATAAATAATCATTACAGAGCATTTTTGGTTTTCGGCCAAGTGCATCCAGAATTTTCACATTCCGTTTTGGCCCAGAATTCTCGATGCATCCCTAGATGTAAGACTAAAAGTTTAATTTAATTTAAATTTAACAGTAATTTACATCCAAATGCACAACTTATGCACTGTTATATCGCAATATATCACAATATATTTAAAATCGCAATAATATTGTATCGTGACACAAGTATCGTGATAATATCGCATCGTGAGGCCTCTGGTGATCCTCACCCCTAATATGTAAAGGGTTTGCCACTGATGTTTCAAATGTGAATTTTGAGCAGTGTAGAGCAGCAGTTGTTGTTTCTCCAATCACAAATGCAGACATAAAAAGACAGTATAAGTCATTATAATCAGTAATTTTGTCACCACTGGATGCAACAAATGCCTCGTTTGTAATTGTAATTTGTGCCGGGACACACGGCATCACAGTATCTTGAGGGGCGTAACATTTCCGTCACATGCTTGAGGTATTCGGGGCGGCCAATCACAACACACTGGATAGCTGGCCATTCAGAGCACACCTCGCTTTTTCAGAATGATGAGCTTTGTAAAATTGATGCGTTTCAGAAAAGCGAGGCATAGAAGAGCAACAATACTGTACATTATGTGGAAAATAATGTTTTTTAAATCTTAAACCGCATTAAACATTGCATTACACCAAATATAGAAAATATTGTTCTTTTTAGATGACCCTTTAATTGCTTATTAATTACACATGAAATTTGGCTGTAATATTACCCACAAAAATCATTTAAGGCCAATATTTTGTTGTGTTATTTTTTTCCCCCTTTTTTAATTTTTTATGTAAACTACCTCTTTAATATTTTTTTTATTAATATGGATTTTTTATTTTCAGATCTTTTTATTATGTAAATACGAATATTTTAATTAAATTATACTCTAAATAAATGGCAATAAATGTCTTGTGTGTTCGCAGGGAGTTTTATTGACAGTAGGGATATGCCGGTATCAAAATTTCATGTTGCCATTAATTGAAAATGCTTTTATCACGGTATACACTATTATCATGATATTGAAAAAGTCTTGTCATAATACAGTACAACAAGGTTTAATAACTTTTTTCTTATAACAAAAATAACTGCAACATTTAAATACAATAAAGCAATACACAAAATGTTTAAAGTTTAACATTTTATGTTAAAAAAACAGATTAAAGTCCAGACGAATTATAAAGACCCAATAGGTATCACTTTACAATAAGGTCTCATTAGTTAACCTTAGATAATAGATTAACATTCACAGTTGGGCTGTGCAATTAATCAAATTCGACTGTCATGTGCATTTCGTCAGTAAAGCCGGTTCCCCGATTAGTAATAAATCTCCATCACCTGTTTTCAAATTGAGTAGCATTCACTGCACAGAGCCATAGTTTACTTGACAATTAGGCAATATTTGTTCAAAATCGAATGCGATTAATCTGCGAATATGAACGTGATATTGCCGCTCAATCTGAAAGCAGGTGATGGAGATTTACTAATCACGGACCGGTTTTACTGAATTCGATTAATTGCACAGCCCTAATTCACAATGAGCAATAGCTACATTTGCTACAGACGTTATTAATCTTTGTCAAAATAAAATACAACTCTTAGTTCATGTTAGCTAATTAAATGACAAAATTGCAACTTTTGATTTTAACAACGTGCTAAATAATGGATATATTTATGGTGTTATTAAGATTAATGTATTTTTAGAAGATTTTTTCACTAACAATTAACTAATTTCAACTAATATAGCCCTAATGTAAAGTGTCACCGAACAATAATCAAAACACTTTCAAACAATAGGCTTGTAGGTCATGTTGTTGTAGTCCAGAATAAAATGTAAAAAAGTTTGAAAATAAATAGCATATTAATTCTAAATATTTAAGTATTTGGCGCTGTGATGAATAACATAGCAAATACACAAATCTGAACGGCTGTTTAAATTATTTAAATACTAGGGCTGTGCAAGTTAACATGTTATCGTCGACAATTATTTTATTGCGCGTTAATGGAGTTTTTTTAGTATTATGAAAGTCCGTTGCTAACTGGCTCTGAATACACATACAGACAAATCATGGGTCACAGAAGGGTATGCTCCTGATCACATTATTTAGGCTAAGCATCAACATTCAAAAAACCACTGTCCACTGTTATTTTTAACAGAAAAGAATGCAATGAGTTCGTAATCATGACTTGGAAATAGGAAGTTTCCGATAACACGTGAAGACAGCACAGAAGCATTCTCGCTCAACAAAGTGGAGTGAATCGTTTTGATAACTTTGTGGTTTATTATTTAGAGTCATATGGGACGCGGTAACACACAGCCCTCTCAAAATATATTGTTTTACAGATCTAACGCTTTTGCCGCTAAGAGATATTCACGCAATCATGCAGCACATATCAGAAGATCTGCACACTCACTGATCTATACATAACTGAACCACGCTCTTGCCCACCTCTTCCAATCGAGCCAGGGACTGCTAAATGGAACTATCACACTAGTCAAACGAACCAGACTTCGCGGGTCAAACGTGCTCTGGCATGGTTAAGATTGCCTAGTGTGAGCACACCCTAATTATTCTCCCGCATCCCGCACATACGAGTCTCTACCCGCACATCAAGTGTTGTCCCGCGTTAATGTTAATGTCCTGGCAGTGACAAATAGCTTGTTTTGTATTTAATTTAATTACATTAATGTTATAAGTTGAGATTAAGGTTACAATAAATATTTTAACTGCTACGCTACTACGTAAAAGGAAAACTGCTGTAGAAGCACATTATTTGTTTTGACGTGTTTGCCAACCAAATGTTATTACACTTTTGTTCATATAGCAGTAGGCCTACTTTTAAATGAAACAAAAGCACAATACACTACTTTTGAATGCATTATTAGTTTTGTGCATAATGCGATTAATTGATTAAAAAATAATAATTATTGTTGCCCATCACTATTAAATATGCTTTAGAAAGTAGCGCAGCTTCTTTGTTTACGGGGTTTCTGGGGTAAGAGCATTCTGTTGTTCAGCACCATCTGCTGTCAGAGAGGGAATGTGTGCTTTTATCCAGAGTGTAATGGGGCTGCCGAGACGCGAGACGTGCGGATCCATATGCAAGCTTTTATTGGACCGAGACGTGGTCATAACAGGCATGGGTCAAATACTGGCAAACAGGTATATAGAGGTATATAGATTATATAAACTATAAACTAAGACAAGACTATGAAAACAAACACGGAAAGGCTAGGTATCGCAGCAATCGCTAGGAGAGCGATATATGCAGAAAAATACTCAGCAGTGTATGAGAGGAAGTCCAATGCTTAAAGTGTGTCTGATGATTGTGCTGTGTGTGTGTAATTGGTGGCAGCTGTGTGTGATAGTTATCTGGTGAATGTGATTGGTGCAATGGAGCATGGGAAATGTAGTCCAGGGTGTACTGTGTAGCGTGAGAGTCTGTGTTGTGGATGATGACCTCTGGTGGTGAATTAACAGAAGTTCAGTGACCGGATCATGACATAGGTCTGTGTTGTGGAGCGGCTTCCAGATGCTCTATACAATCTAGGAGGGTGGTGGAGTGGAGGCGGAATGGGGGAAGGGATGGAGGGCCAAGTCCACGTGAAAATGAAGTGGACGGGGACCGAGGTAGAGCCAGCAGGGCAGGAGTCCACCAGGCCAGAGCAGGCGGAACTGGAGCCCACCAGGGCAGAGCCAAGGGAACTGGAGCCCACCAGGGCGGAGCAGGCGGAACTGGAGCCCACCAGGGCGGAGCAGGCGGAACTGGAGCCCACCAGGGTGGAGTAAAGACTTTCACGACAGAGCAGGAACCCACCAGGGTGGAACAGATGGGACAAAAGCCCACCTGGGCGGAGCAGATTGGGCCGGGACCCATGGCAGAGACAGACAACACAGGCAGTGCATTCATGGTCTCAGGGACCGAGGCAGGGAACACTGAGAGTTCACAGATGGCCTCCATAGCCATGACAAGACAGAATGAGGATTCACAGACAGCCTTCATAGCCGTGACAGGACAGGACAATAATTTATAGATGGCCACCATAGCCGTGACAAGACAGAATTTCAGATGGAGTCCATAGCCATGACAAGTGACAGGAAAGAACGAGAGTTCATAAACGGCCTCCTTAGCCGTGACAGGACAGAACGAGAGTTTATAAATGGCCTCCAAAGCCGTGACAGGACAGAACGAGAGTTTATAAGTGAATACTACGGACACCTCCGAAGGTTCTGCAGCAGTTGCCGCCACCTCTGGAGGTTCCACAGCAGTAACAGTCTCCTTGACAGCAACACAACAGGCTGAGAGAACATTGCTGGGCACCACCAACATACAAGGAGCTGAAGCAAGCACCGCCTCTTCGGAAGGTTCTGCAGCATGTGCCGCCACCTCTGGAGAAACTGCAGTGGACACCATCGCCTCTGGGGTGTCAGTAGTGGTGTACGCAGACAAACGCAACATAAAGCGATCCCCATCATGGGAAGCACTTCAGACTGGGGAATTAGTTCCTGAACAGGAGGGGTTGAGCGCTGTTGTTTTGGGATAAAAGGTGATCTTACTGACAGCTGCGGTGGATCCTCCATGCTGGATGCCAGTATGGGATACTGAAGAGCTGACCTCTAGGATCTGGGTGCAACAGACAAGACATGACAAGACTCTGGAAGTTCAGCTGAGACATGACAAGACTCTGGAAGATCAACGGTGATTTGACTCGTGAAGATCAACAGTGACTTGACTCGTGAAGATCAACGGTGACTTGACTTCGTGAAGATCAGGCAGCAGTGACATGACGGAGTGTTGCCGTGGCTGCCATCTTGTGAACAGGATCTGCTGTTGCCACCATTTTGTTCATGCAAACTGGTGCATCCATCATTACAGGCACAGACATGGTGCTGTGTTCCTCTTCCACAAAATCCACAGTGAACGAAGAGCCAACACACAATAAAGCTTAATCCACAAACTGACAGAGTGATAAACGCAGACCCTCGCGTCTAATCTTAGACTGAAGAGGTTGATTTATGCCAGCACAAGAAATCTCAATCAAAATAATAAGTCAGAATAGTTACGATGGCTAAAAACTCTCTAATATGGTTTTCCAGTGATCGTGGCCCTTGCTTAATGGCGAATAGTATCCTTGTAGTGTCCATATCTGGCCAGTGTTCACCTGAACAGAGTAAACTTTGCAGTTTTTCGTTTGTTTTACTTGTTTTTTTTTGTTGTTCTACGTGTTGGATGTTGTTTGTATAACTGTCTACAACAGACACACGCTTCTACACATTGGTTCCTACGTCGCGGAACGCAAACCGGACTTTGAGTTCTTGAACGCCTGCGCTTTGTTTACAGACACCGCATCAGAGCCCTTTGTCTGGGCTGCGCGGGCGCGACCGAGGAAACGCCGCCGGAAAAGAGGGAAGAGAGCCGGCGTCCTTGTCAGACTCAGACGTCGTCCCCTCCGACCTCCCATCCATTTTGCTGGCTAACGTTCAGTCACTGGACAACAAACTTTGCGAACTGCGGGCACGTATCTCATACCAACGAGAAACAAGGGTCTGCTGCATTATTTGCCTCACAGAAACCTGGATCTCTGCAGTGGTTCCAGACTCAGCCATTGAGCTTACAGGGTTCTCCGTACACCGCTCGGACAGAACGAAAGAGCTCACAGGGAAAAGCAGAGGTGGGGGCGTTTGTTTCTTTATCAACAACTCGTGGTGTGATGAAAGGAACATACACTCTATTAAATCCTTCTGCTTCCCTGATCTGGAATTTCATATGCTTCTGTGTCGACCATTCTGGCTACCGAGGGAATTCACAGCAGTCATAATCACCGCTGTTTACATTCCCCTCAAGCCAACACAGACCAGGCACTCAAGGAACTGTTTGGGAATATAAGTGAGCAGGAAACCGCGTACCCAGATGCAGCGTTTATTGTTATGGGGGACTTTAACAAAGCCAACTTCAGAACAATAGCTCCGAAATATTTTCAACACATCACCATCAACACGCGTGGTGATCGTGTACTGGACCACTGCTACTCTCCTTTCCGGGACGCCTACAAATCTCTCCTACGCCCACCTTTCGGCAAATCGGATCACTCTTCCATTCTGCTGCTGCCTGCTTATAGGCAGAAACTGAAACGGGAAGCACCCGCCCTCAGGACAATTCAATGCTGGTCGGACCAATCAGACGCTATACTACAGGACTGTTTTGATCACATGGACTGGGACATGTTCCGGGCAGCGTCTGATGACGACATAGAGGTGTACTCAGAAACTGTAACGTGTTTTATCAGGAAGTGTGTAGAAGATATATTGCCGACAAAAACAATCCGCATCTACCCCAACCAAAAACCGTGGATTAAAAGCGATGTTCGAGCAGCCTTGTCAGCGCAGACATCCGCTTTTAAATCCGGAAACGCTGATGATCGCAAACAAGCCAGTTTCAATCTCAGGAAATCAATCAAAGCCGCAAAAAGACAATACAAAAACAAAGTTGAAGAACAATTTAACACCAACGATGCAAGAGGCATGTGGCAGGGAATCAATAAAATCACAGACTTTAAAGGGAATAAACCAGCTACTGTGAATATTGCAACCTCTCTACCGGATGAGCTTAATAACTTTTATGCTCGTTTCAAGGCTCACAACACCGCCCACACAGAGAGCGCTCCCACGGCTGCTGCAGAAGAGGTGAGTGCATTCTCCGTCTCTGTCGCGGATGTATCCTGATCCTTCCGACAGGTGAATATCCGCAAGGCTGTGGGTCCTGATGGCATCCCAGGCCGTGTGCTCTGAGCATGCGCATTCCAACTAGCCAGGCTTTTCACAGACATTTTCAACCTCTCCCTCTCTCTGTCTGTGGTTCCCTCATGCTTCAAAAAATCCACTATTGTGCCCATACCAAAGAAAAATAAAATCACATGCTTGAATGACTGGAGGCCCGTTGCTCTCACACCCATCTTCAGTAAGTGTTTTGAGAGACTCGTCAGAGATTACATCTGCTCTGTGCTGCCTGCCTCATTGGATCCGCTACAGACGATGCTATTGCTTTCACCCTACACACTGCTCTCTCCCACCTGGAAAATAAGAACACCTATGTGAGAATGCTGTTTGTGGACTACAGCTCAGCATTTAACACCATAGTGCCTGCCACACTTGTTGCGAAGCTCCAGACTCTGGGACTAAACAGATCTCTGTGCAGCTGGATCCTGGACTTCCTAACAGGCAGAAGTCAGGTGGTCAGAATGGGCAACAACACTTCATCCCCACTGACCCTCAACACTGGTGCTCCTCAGGGCTGTGTCCTCAGCCCGCTCCTGTACTACCTGTACACATATGACTGTAAAGCCATACACAGCTCCAACGTCATCATCAAATTCGCTGATGACACAACGGTGATAGGCCTGATCACCGACAATGATGAGACGGCCTACAGAGAGGAGGTGAGCACCCTGACTAAATGGTGTCAGGAGAACCATTTCTCACTCAACATTGACAAGACCAAGAAGCTGGTGGTGGATTTCAGGAGACAGAGCAGAGAACACACACCCATCACCATCGACAAGACACCTGTGGAGCGGGTAAGCAGCTTCAAGTTCCTCAGTGTAAACATCAGTGAAGATCTCACCTGGTCTACACACACTGATGCAGTGCTGAAGAAGCCACATCAACGCCTCTTCTTCCTGAGACTGAGGAAGTTTGGAATGAGCCCCAGCATCCTCAGATCATTCTACACCTGCACTAAAGAGAGCATCCTGACGGGCTGCATCATTGCCTGGTTTGGAAAACAGCACCGCTGGCAACCGCAAAGCTCTGAAAAGGGTCGTGCGAACTGCCAGCCACATTGTTGGAGGTGAGCTTCCCTCCCTCCAGGACATCTACACCAGGCGGTGTATAAGGAAATCCCGGAGGATCATCAGTGACTCCAGCCATCCTTCCCACAGACTGCTCTCTCTGCTGCCCTCAGGAAGACGTCTCCACAGCATCCGATCCCGCACTAGCCGACTGAGGGATAACTTTTTCCCTCAGGCTAATACACCCTACAGCATACTCCACAATATGGTATGCCACACACTGCACTTTAACTTTATCAGTTCAACACCGAACTATTAATACAATAATCTACCTGCTACCACTGGATTCCATCCAATGCACATCCATAACATTTCTGTATCCAGCCCACGTACACTCTGTTGCACCTTAGCATATTTTCATGCGAATGTAGAATGTATACATTCTGTGTATAGTGTATAATGTGTAGTGCTAACTGTATGTATGTACATATTGCGTAAAATGTGTAGTGCTAACTGTAAGTATGTCCAATAGTACACTGTGTGTACTGACTATATGTATGTGCATATTGCATATTTTCACCTGTTGAAGTCTGTATGGTTATATGTAAATTGTTTCTGCAATTTCTGGTGCACGCTCCCAAGAATTTCACTCACCAAGGCACATGTGCTGTGGTGATGTGACAATAAAAGTGACTTGACTTGACTTGACTTGACTTGACTTGACTTGACTTGATAATCTGCTGGATCCTTGTGCGGCAGAGTATTCTGTAACGGGGCTGATGAGACACGAAACGTGCGGATCCATATGCAAGCTTTTATTGGACAGAGACGTGGTCATAACAGGCATAAGTCAAACACTGGCAAACAGGTATAGAGGGCAAGTTATTGGAGTAATCCTAGGGCATGCGTGGGGTCTTTGATGAGCTTGAACAATATCCAGAGGGCTAAGCAAGAGGAATAAAGAATACAGAGCATAGGGTCAAAACACGAGTAACAGGGCAAAGCAAGAAAAAGACTAAACTATGAAAAACTAGAAACTGAAACAAGACTATGAAAACTATAATTTAAAACAAGACTATGAAAACAAACTAAAACAAGACTATGAAAACTATAAACTTAGACAAGACTATGAAAACAAACACGGAATGGCTTGCTATGGGAGGGATATGTGCAGAACAATACTCGGCAGAATGTGAGAGGAAGTCCAATGCTTAAAGTGTGTCTGATGATTGTGCTGTGTGTGTGTAATTGGTGGCAGCTGTGTGTGATTGTTTTCAGGTGAATGTGATTGGTGCAATGGAGCATGGGAAATGTAGTCCAGGGTGTACCGTGTAGTGTGAGAGTCTGTGTTGTGGAAGATGACCTCTGGTGGTGAATTAACGGAAGTTCAGTGACCGGAACATGACACAGAGCATCTCTCACGCGCTCTGCCATGCTTCTCATCCGTGCTTGTTTACATGAGATGGCGCATGCTTCTTTCATGCAGCATACAGCGGTGTTGTGCATTGTGACCAGGTGATGGGAAAAAGTATTCTTAAAATAATCATTCTTGGTATTTTGAAGTGCCCACGATAACAATATTGTGCATATTCTTTATCGTGATATATCACATTATCGAATACCGGCACATGTCTAATTGACAGGCGATCTGCGCAATCAGAACACGGATATTATGTGCCGCTGCTACTATCCGCCATTTTACCTGACAGCTACGTCCGGTCTCCAAAGAAAAAAAAGATAGAATGAATTGAAACTTTTTAAATATAAACTAAATATAAAAATGTGCGGAGGGTCAAGCTGTGCTGTTGTTGGCGGCCACAGTAACGGCAATAAGCTAAACGAGTTCCTTTAAAGTACTTGTTCTGCGTAACAGAAAACCTGTCATGTCCGGTGCTGTATGCATGGCTTGCAGCGCTTAAGTTAAAATACTGAGTGTGAAATAATAAAATAATATGTTAAAATGTGTGCTCTTATTATTCTGTGGACAAAATCTTGTGATCTTCGCCCCAGTCGGGTGCTGTATATGCACATGTGCACTTATCTGTTTTCAATGCAGCTAACCTCGCATCACTTCATGTCATCTTCCCACTCATTAAACTATGACAGGTCATTTACTGCAAAAAGAAAGTCTCTTTGACACTCTAAAATGATACTATTTCTCCTTTTTTTTAAACCATTTTCATAGGTTCACGTCATATTGATGGCTTGGAAATTATGTAAATGTGCATGCCCAGTAGCAGCAGCTGTATCCCTTCTAGCCTTAACCACAAATCAGACAGGAGAGTAGATTCACTTTGGTGGACTTAAACTTGAAAAATGATCTGTTTTACACAAAATACCGTGGATTTACACAAAATACTTTCTGATGTTTATTCTAGTAGAAAGTCATTATATGTAGCAGTTTTTTCCAGTGTATGCATTTTCAGATGTGCTGAACCATTTTTTTCTGCGAAAATCCTGCCTGCGGTCTGTCAGGACCTTTTAGTGTTGCCAAGTCTTAGAGTATTTCTAAGCCTGCAGTTTTCCGCATAACTTTGAATGAATGTTTGGCTGAACTTTTTTTACGCAAATCTGGCAACCCTCAGGACATTCCCCACTAAACTAAACGTCTGCGCTACTGCACAGTGTGCACTAAAAAGGCAAATAAGAAAATAAAAAACAGAAAAGGCACATACTTATAGTGTGGTGTGATCATCTGCGTGTTCACCACATTGATTTTAAAGAGACAACTGTATGTGATGCCTTACGTAGGCCAAGCACTACGATCAAAGATCATAGATGATAATGATCGGCAAACAGTAAATAAAATTACCTACACTTTTATCTACATGACAAAGAAAATTTATAATTTTTAGTGTAGTGGAGTAGTATTTGACGAGTAGTATCTGTACTTTCACTCAAGTAATGAAGTTATGTACTTTGTCCGCCTCTGCGTGTCAATTTTTACAAAGCTCTTGTTCTGAAAAGTGAGGTGTACGCTGATTGGCCAACTATCCAGTGCATTGTGATTGGCTGAATACTTCCAGCGTGTGACTGAAATGTTATGGCCATTACCGTACTGTGATGCCATGTGTCCCACGCGACAAGACAAAACCAATAAAACCCATTATAAACAAGGCATTTGCTGCATCCAGTGGGGACATAATTACTGATTATAATGACTTATACTGTCGTTTTACGCATGCATTGCACATTGCGCCACGTAAACAAAACCATGTCTGAATTTGTGATCGGAGAATCAACAAACAACAAGCTTAACAGTTACTCTACACTGCTCAAAACTCATGTTTGAATCATCTGTGGCAAATCCTTTACATATAAAAACGTACTTACAGACTGTGAGTCAGAAGCCCCAGACTGTCCTTGCAAAGTTGGAATTGCCCAACTTTATAGAAATAGACACTGGCATTGTAGGCTACTCTCACAGGAAAAACTTTATAGAAATAGACACTGGCATTGTAGGCTTCTGAATATTTGGGTTTAACTGTTCCGGAACAGTGTTGAACCACTGATTTCTAGTTGTGTCCGCTTTTGGAAGGCGAAAATAAATATTTTTGCTTTCACAAACGAAACACAGCATCTCCAAAACATGGCGGCAGCAACAACAAGGAGAATAAAAGTTCACAGCTTCTTTCTTGGCGTGAATATTTGGGCGGTGTTATGCAAATCTTCCCACATAGTGATGAACTTTTATAAAGAATATCTCTTAGGGTTTGAGACTTTAGTCTTTGCAACTTTACAGATCTTCTTTTTGCACCAAGAGCTTGTAACACTCCAAAGAGAAAGGAAAAATTTAAATCGCATCACATGATCCCTTTAAGTTCTGGCAGGAAATGCTGGAATCATCTCATTTTTTACAATTTCGTTACCAACTGGTACCGAAGTCAGTACTTTTTGACAACCCTACTTCTAAGACAACCGCACCATAATCAACATGGATATTTTTTTTTTTATTGATATGGCTTATTCATTAAGACAGTGATATTATATTTATTTATTTATGTATGAGGGAGTGCATTATGTATGAAGAATGCTTGATTTTTTTTATGTAGAGCGCCTCTCACTGTAAAAAGTGGTAACATGCAATTATGTTAAAGATCTATTTCTACATGTTATTAACCTTTAATTTAGTTTTGTTGGTGAACCCCAACATATTTATAATGTTAAATAATTTTTTTTAAAATAAAATGAATTAATTTAGATGTTACCACATGAAGCGTATTTTTAGATTATTATAACATATGCTTAATGTGGCTTATTGCATTAACACATTAAAAGATTAAATTTAATATAGCCAGACCTTGATGATGCAAACTATGTTTTTGTGCACTGGTCTGCTGCTGCGCTTCTCTAACAAGGACCTTTTTCAAATGGCAAACGCTTTAGAGGATCAGAACATGTTTCAATTGCTATTGTTCGTGTTCGAAATTGAAAGTGATCCACCACTTGCAATAAGCACTGTGTTCTGTGCGCACTACACTCACACAGAGAGCCGTGTCTCACAGCCCATGAACACTGAATAGAGTTTGTCACACAGAGAGCCGTGTCTCAACAAATATATACCCATCTTGGTAAGTATCCTCAAAAAACTACTGGTTATGTCTTAATGAACGTAAACAGTTGAGAAAGAAATCGGATGTTTTGTACAGGGCTCCAAACAAAAAACATCGAGTAAGGAGCTATTGGCTCCTTGCCCCTTTAAAAAACTTAGGCGCCAAATAATTTTTTTAGGTGCCACAGAATAAAATTGAGTGAAGAGCCATTGGCTCCTATAAGAAAATTTACATTTTTAACATTTGAATCTTACTGTCATGTGTTTATGTCTCATCTTTTCTTGACCTTATAAGCATTTTTTATATTTTCGATGACCTGGGAACAGAGGTACACTTAAAGTGGGAACTAAATGTCTTTTCCAACTTGAAATATACAGTCACAAAGAAATGTTCATTATCTGTAGCAATATCATGGATCATAAGCATCACTTGGTGACTGAGTGTAGTTTGGGCTCCCAAATGTTATGTTACCTCTGGATTGTTCTGATAGACCTTTGAAAACTGGCGACTCCGGTAAGAGAGTAAAGGGCTCAGAGAGTCACATCCAAGAAAGCTTTAATGAGTTGGGTTTATAAAGGCCACATTGGTGAGTTTGAAGGTATACAGGCAAAAGGTATTGGGGTTTGTATGAGTGTGTGTGTGTGTGGTCTGAAATAAAGGAAAATTGTGGAAATTAGTTATAAAGAATATTACAGTCTTTCTATTAACTTACTTCAGATGCTAAACACTTCCATTCTGAACAGAAATAGATAAACAATCATCAATGGTCTTAAATATACTGACAAATTTACAACCATGATAGCGCAGCATATAAAAATGAACTCAAAATAGCTAACAGATCAAGATTTATATGTTAAAATAACAACAACACATTACAGCATGTGTCTGTGATACTAGCACATTAGTTTCCCAACATAGATTAACAAATAACCCAATATTGTGCGAATATACGCTTACAAGATTAGTGTATCATCAACACAATAACATCAACATTATTAACAATCATGTTTCCCCTAGAGAATGCAAAATAACCTTACTTTTCCGCATGAACGCACACAACTTTAAAGTTCGGTTGCTCACCGTGACCCAGCACGTGTGGTGTATATAGCTCAGTGTCTTAAAGGGAAGGTGTATAGGTATCAGTAAAATGAAACAATACGCACCCTCTAGTGGTAAAATATGAAATTGAAACTAAAGGAAAAGACTTTCCTACACTCCCCCTCAATGCATCTTGTAAATGTCGTCATACACTCTTAAAAATATAGGTGCTTCAGGATGCCATATAAGAACCTTTTTTTTCATAAAGAAACTTTAACATCTGAAGAACCTTTACGTTTCACAAAAGGTTCTTTGTGGCAAAAGAGGTTTCTTGAGATTATAAAAACTTGAGAGAGATGGTTCTTTAAAAAGAACCTTTGACTGAATTGTTCTTTGTGGAACCAAAAATGGTTCTGTGAAGAACCTTTTAAGCACCTTTATTATTAAGTGTGTCTTTAGTAGTTGAATCATGTAGACAACAGGTTAAGGAAAAATATTAAAATGCAATAGTGCATAAATATAGCAAAATGCTCCTGTTTATAGTTATTTTTCTAGCTGACTGGTGAGCTTATTATGGACACCGAATGGTTATTCTGAGGTAAATGTACATTACTTTGCAATATTTTGAAGCTTTACACGTTTTCTTTAGTTTGAAACACTGAATGAGCTTTTACATAAGACATTTCAGTAAGTTGTACTGTAGGCTGTCTTATAAAATAGCCTATCTTATTAAATAAGTCTCTGTCATTCTCTCTCTCTCGAGCTGCGCAGCTGAGCTGTGTTTTGCAGGTGTGCATCAGTACTGCTGTGCGCAGAGATGAGGACTGTTTGAAACTCTTTTTTTCCACTGAAAACTTTGAAGCGCATCGTCTCATTATCATCTGTGAACTTAACAAAAGATGTGATAGCAAAACAACTATGAAAAAAAGGCATTACATGCAATTTTTCTTAATAACAGATTCAAGCACACTCGGGCTGATTCTGGCTGAAATGCGGCACTGTCGGCTCTGTCTCGGCATCAGAAGATAATGGGCCAGAGCCGCGCCGACTCAACAAAACACATCTGGCTGACAGACGGCTTTTTTCTCTATGGGCCGATCTCGGTTGAAAGCTGTTGTACGCGCAGCAGGTCCACACTCGGTGTGTAGTTGTGTGTATTAACCTTCGGCCCGAGTTAGTTTTTATCACAGACTGGCCGCTGCTAGAATGAAGCAAATCAGCAGCCTGAGAAATTTTTTTGAGTAGGAGCTTTCGGTGGGTATAGTCGCCAGTGGCGACCTCAGCAAAAACTTCACTGGCAAATTAATGTTTTTGGTGGCAAATGCGACAGTGTTAGTCGCAGTTTAGAGCCCTGGATGTGTATCATTATATTGGATGCACTCAGTACCACGGCTCCCTATACGCAGAGTACGCAGTCTGCGTAGGGCACCAACTCCCAGGGGGGGGGCACCATCCCAGTTGTCCTCCCGTCCTCTGTTTGCTGCTGACTGCAAATGATCATAACTGATGGATGGACATCTATGCCAGTGAAAAAGACATCAGCAATTCGCCGCAGAGAAGAAAATAAAGGAAAGAAATAAAGAAAAGATGAAACTGAAGCCCGTGCATAGCTTTCAGGCACATTCATAATCCTGTGAAACTGTTTTGGCTGTTGACGTAAATAATGTGTTTTAATGTCGGAAATAATTTAACCATTACCAACGCGTCTAATATTCTCTCTAAGTTTCCATGTTCCTTTACGAAAATTAGTAATGGTTTTAACACGAATAACACCAAAACTTATTCTTATTTTTTTGTTTTTGTTACTTCAAATAATAATTTACAAAGAAGTATTAAGATAATATTTTTTTTGTGGTTATAAAAACAGACCCAATCCAACAAACCTTTAAAATGACTTAAAATGCATTATATAAAAACAATGAGGCAATAATGATTGGTTAATAAGGCTGTTATAATACATAATGTAGGCTAATAAAAAATAAACAACTTATGTACATTACATGTTATTACAAATCCTTGTTGGCCAAACATTTAATTTAAATATTCACTTAATCTTTCATTTTTGGCCAGCTTTTTGCTATATGATGACACAGCCTCTATAATTTCTCCAACAGAAACATGTGGACATCACAACCCTTACAAAAATAAACCATGTTTTTTTTATCATAAAACTACTTAATTTTCTTTTGTATGATTTCTGAATGCTTGAGACTATAAAATCAATTAGACAACTGTATTAATAAAGTCATAGCCATAGGTAACTGTCTAGAGCTACAATTGTAATTTGTAAATAATACAATTTATTTATTTATTTACTTTTATTTAATTATAGTTAAATTTTGCCCCCCTATACTCCTGAGAACCAGAAATAAAAAAAACTTTGTCAATTTTGTATTTATGATGTCATTACATTGTTTAGAGCTTAAAGTTAAGAGAATAAAATAAAATTTTTGAAAAAAGATATTTTATTCATATGTTATGCCATGTCCTCTGTAGAGGATACCAGTTTTTCTAAAAAAAATATAATGACATGAATAGACATGAAAAAGCAAAAACAATGGGATTTTTTTTTTTTTTTTGAAAAGGCAAAAACAATCAATCAATTTTTAGGTTTCAGGATCTTGTTTTATACCAAACTTTAAGTTTGGTCTCAACTTTGTTATAAAAAATATATAACAAAATGATTTGATATACCATTTTGCTTTATACAATATGTGTTCAAAAAGTCCATAAACTGGGTTTTCCATTAAGCACAATGTTATCTATATATACTGTATCTAATTTGCACATTAAAGTGCTTGTTGGAACAGCATGTTGAAAAAAGAAGTGTAATAATGGGAGTAGTCATTGACCAGATTTTCATAATAATATCTTATATTTCATAAGAATATTGCTATATAATGTGTTTTCCTATGCAATTCTTTTGTCTCCCAAAATGCATAATAAACATGCTTTTAGTCCTGGTGTCCTCTACAGGCGACATGTGTAAAAATGATGTCCTGTTTCACAACAGGAAATCATATTTTGATTCGAAGCCCCATAAACATTTTCCTGATATGTTGATTTATGACAAACAATTTGAAAGTTAATCAACTTATAATTACAAAATATTATCATATTTCTAGGATGTACATTCAGGTACAGGTAAAAACCAAGGAGAGGGAGTGTTCATGGTGAAACATCCAATCATTTGGTATTTCTGGAAAGCCCTAAATGTGCTCTGTACAGGACATCCAGGCTGAAAAAATGTGGCATGCACAGTCTCAGAGAAATTCACTAAAATATAATGTCCACTAAAGAGGCAAAAACTCCATAGCTGGGTCTCAGGAGGATATAGTTGATGTTTTTTTTTTTTCTTCCATAATATTTGGGGGGGGGGGGGGGGGGGCATATGGGAATCACTGGTAAAGTGTTAAATTAACACTTTCAAAAGAGTTAACATTATTAACACTCTGACAGTGTTAATTAACCAACTCTTAAAGTGTAAAATTTTAACACCAGAATGGATTATGAGAACACCAAAGTTGGTGTTCAAAGTCAGTGTTAATTGTCCAAATTTTGAGGTTTAAGATTTTAGCATCGCATTTTATTATCGGATCGCCGGAGCCGACATTTGTGCTTTTTTCAGTTTCTTATAAATATCTAAATGGCTGAAGTCTAATCTCACTGTAATCAGCACAAACTGGGCTATAATAATATGTGAGCAGCATGTATGTACATGATTGTGTTTTTGAGAAAAAAAATGTTATGCGTGGTTAGTGAAAAACTAAAAATGTTAACTGGTCAACACTGCATCAGTGCTCAGGTGAAAACATAACAAAAAAAAAACCACAAACCAATATATGTTTACATTTATTTATTTTATAGAAACGTAAATTGTCCCTTGACCAAAATGTCTTCACTTTCAATGTTTCAATACAAATCAAAAAAAAAAAAAAAAAAAATGAAATTAAAAGAAATTGTAAAGAACATGTTCTTACAAGAATTAAACATCAATGTCAAAGCAAATCTGTGCAAAGACACAAAAAACATGCTTTTGTCCATATGTACTCTTAATGTCATAAGGTTTATAATGCTGACATTTATCAGGTTAAACAACAGCATTCCATTCATTACCATAAACGCTGAATGCATGTTAATGCTAACTAATCAAAGTCTGCGCTGGTGTTTGGACCTCCTTTCTCTTCTCTAGACTTATTTTTTTCAGCACAACTCTGCAGTCTCTGCAGTTTTTCAGCCAAGCAAGATATCCACTCCTATTTGCAGCATCACAAAAACTGCCCCCTATAAAATTGAAAATATGTAACTAACCTGCACATTGTGCACATGTACCCTAAAACTCAAAGTATGTAACAAACCTGCACATTGTGCACATGTACCCTAGAACTTAAAGTATAATAATAATAAATAAATAAATAGTTCACCCAAACCTAAAAATTCTGTCATGTATTTATCCTAATGTGGTTCCAAACTTTTATGACCTTCTGTCTTCTGAGGAACACCAAAGTTATATTTTAATTAATCTACACAGAAGAAATACATGGGACCACTCTGATACTTTTGCGTCTTTATTAAAGCTTGATATTGATTGGCATATACTTACATTATAAGGACAAGCATGTCCGAAAAAGGAAAAAAAAAACAAAAAAGGAGATACTGCATTAGAACACAAGGGTGCGTAAATGATGACTTAAAGAGTTAGCTCACCCAAAAATTAAAATTACCCCGTGATTTACTCACCCTCAAGGCATCCTAAGTGTATATATGACTTTCTGCTTTCAGACGAATCCACTCAGAATTATATTAACAATGTCCTGGCTCTTCCAAGCTTTTAAAATTACCCCGTGATTTACTAACAACACAAGACCGTGCTACCGCGACTTTCAAAAGCGACTCGGCGGTGTTTATTGTCCCGCCAGCAGCGCAGCATTCAAATGCGTTCAAATGCACACAATAGGCTTAAGGTTGCCGCAAAGGACACCGGCAAAAGTAATTACCATAAATGTGACAGGGGGAAATAATAAGGAGATATTTGAATTATTTACTAATAAAACTACTGTTTTTCTGAGTCTGTGTCGCAAGGATGAAGTTGCTGATCCTGACTCGGCATCTGCTCATTAGACGCGCCTTTAGAGAGAAATGCGTCTTTACGAATTATGATTATAATTAAAGAGTTTTTTATTTGTTTTATTTCGTCAAGTAGACATTTAAAGCTTTCTTTAGATATATTTAACATGCCTGTGAGGCATGTTTTCACTGAGTTTCGGTTAATTTTTAAACTCCTGTTAAAGACCAAGATGGCAGAAAGCGCATCATGTTTGTTTTTCTTTATTTTATGAAAGCACGTTTTGTTTATATTGTGAGTGGAAACAAATAAAAGTAGACCCTTTGCAGTTACGAATGATGTATTATTACCTTTATGAGCAAAAATGAAGGTGTATCCATTGAAAAAAATGCAAGTAATCACGCTAGCGCCTCCATGACTCCTGAAGCGTCTCCGCACAAACTATTGGATATAGTGCACATTTATCTGGGTCTAACGTTTAAACATTGTTATATGCTTGAACTGTTTTCTATCTATAGATTTTATTTTAGGCAGGTTGTGATGATTTGAGAAGGCTAAATTGATCAAACATAGGCTGTCAGTCTGCCTCTGGCTGCTTGGTCATATTTTTAATATCTGAAACAGTATTATAAGCTGTTTAGGGACTGTTTAGGTGATCAGATCAGACAGTAGAGCATCCCTTCATTTAGACACAGTGGAAGATCTGATAAGAATCAGTGTAGAGGGGCCAAGTCTGGAAGATTTTGCTGCTAGAGAGAGTGTGGCCAGCTGGTTTAGCCAAGGCCAAAGATCAAGGCCAAATTACAGGAGTCGGCCATCCGTGGGGCATGTGACTGCAATGGAGGATAGTCCATAAGACATTGAGCCATGAAATGTTTCAGTTTGAAGCCCTTAAAACAATTCATTTAGATTTTCTCTATTTTTATTTCATTTATCTTGAGATGTTTTAAGTTTAAATTTGAGGCAGTAATTAAAGCAAAAGGAGCCCCTACCAAGTATTGAGTACGTGTACAGTAAATGAACATACTTTCCAGAAGGCCAACAATTCACTAAAAATTTTTTTTATTGATCTTATGAAGTATTCTAATTTGTTGAGATTTGGTGAATTGGTGGGTTTTTGTTAAATGTGAGCCAAAATCATCACAATTAAAATAACCAAGACTTAAACTACTTCAGTCTGTGTGCATTGAATTTATTTAATCCACGAGTTTCACAATTTGAGTTGAATTACTGAAATAAATGAACTTTTCCACAACATTCTAATTTATTGAGATGCACCTGTAAATGGTGACCTGTAAATGACCTGTGACCTGTAAACCTGTAAATGACAGTCCAAACGTAATCAAAAACTTAGTTTATATATTTTTTAGAAAGAGATCAGACTTTATTATTATTGTTTTAAAAAAAATAAAACATGACAATCAATTATCTTTATATGCAATTGTGGGCTTACTCATGTATTAGTGGCTTCATTTTCTTCAAGCACATCATCTCCTTTTGATTTTTCTGTTAAGCCAGCATGAACCATCTGTAACCATATTAAAGGAATAGTTTACTTAAAATTGTAATTCCAAACCCATACAACTCACTTTTGCTGAATACAAAACACACAATGTAATGTTTAAAGATAATAAGATAATAAAGTGTCTAAAGTGGTTAATTGCAACTCATGTGCAATACTCCAAGACTTGTGAGGGCACAACATCACTTTGAATGATGAAGAATGTAACTCACTCAGTATAGAGAGGTTGAGTTTACTGAAAGGTGTTATTTTCAAAGAAAACTGCACTCAAATCCATTATAAGGACACAACATCATGAAAACTCAATTCATGCTTAATTAAATCACAAAAATTGTTCATGAGACAAGAATAATTTACATATATTACCATTTAGATTTGGGCAGTTTACAATGGTTTGATTTGACAATATGACGTAAAGTTGCAAAATAGCCTACATACTGTATTATTATAAATTACGTTCTGGCGTTTCCCTTCAAATTCAAATGTCATCTGTGAGAAAAGTTTCGGGTCGTTTTGGCGCACAGAGCATATCGTCATAAAGTAATATTATTTTATTAAATATATTCTAAATCAAATAAAACACTTACTTTTTGGTGTGTTTTCTTTGTTTAAACCAACTTCCCCATCTACTCCGGAGCATTGCGAATGAAAATAAAATATATCAGAGAAAAAGTTTAGGAGTGCACAGCAGATAAATATCACTATAAATAATATGATGTATCTACATATTTTAAATGAGGTACTGTAAGTTAAAATGCTTACCGTTTCCCTGTTTAAATCAATGCATCTGCAATGCATAGCAATTCAAATATGTGAGAAACGGTTCACGTTCTGTGCTTTCCCCGTTAGAACCAACTTCCCTGTCTGCTCCGCTTGTTAAGGAGTATACAGCACATAAATATCACTTAAAAATCAATATGATGTAATAAAATATATATTTTAAATGAGATAAAAACGCTTAACTTACTTTCGGATTTTCCCGTATAATAAAAAAAGGTCCTCGTCTGTTCCGCATGGCGAGTGAAAGGAAATGTCTTGGAGAAAAGTTTAGGCATACACAGCCCATAAATATTGTTATAAAATGATATGATATTACAAAACATATTTTTTGAGTAAGACTAAACACTAAAACCCTAAACTTTATTTCGCTGTTTTCCAAAGATTTGATCGGTGTCGCGTCATAGCTGTGTGGGTGGAGTCGGCGTGGTGGGGGGGGAAAACAGTCCTTTCCCCCTCATTGGAGAAGCGTTGACTCATTATTTCTGCTGCTCGACAGAGCAACATACTTATAAAACTGAGCCCGTATTGGATCGGACTGTCCGTACGGTATCTGTGACTGGACAAACGACCCAAAGGAATGGCCAAAGGTGTCGTTTCCAGACATTTTTTACCTAATTGAGCAAGAGACCACTTAGCCTACAGGCCTTTACGAGAACGGGACGGCTTGCGAAAGTAAACACTTGTCGTTTTGTTTTGCTTAATTTTAATTAAGTAATAAAAGACTTGAGTAAAAGCCTTTCGTACTTTCTTATTGATATATTAAAAAGATTTTTACCATTGACAAAACAGGTAACATTGGTCCACACTGAAGTGCCTTGAAATGCGCAGCGTTATTCTGTGGTGTGTGCTTCGGCTGCCTAATCATTTTCACAAATACGTGCCGTACAATAAAAAGATAACAAGAAAGTATGTATATAAAATACGAAAAAAATGGTTATTGGTTACTATAGTTAAACCATGGTTAAAACAATGAGAAATATTTGAAAACTGAGAAATAACATTAAGTTAAGAATGATAATGTGAGTAATGTGTTTTTTCAGGCGGCAATGTCGCAAAAATATGTTGTGTCTGTGTGCGTGTGGGTAGTTGGTACGATTTTGTAAGGAGTATGTAGTGTGGTTTAATTCGATTTGTCCAAACCCCAGTGTCGGTTAGGTTTAGGGGTGGGGTTAGGTGTAGGGCATTTGTACAAATTCATACGAATGTGCAACTTGAAAATACATAAGATTTGGCAAAAATCGTATGAATTTGTACGAGTTGTGTCGTACGAAATTAGCCACCTTGTAAAATATGTACGAATTGCCATGAGATGTGTGTTTTTTTTTTTTTTTTAGAAGTGAGACTCTGCTGATATGGGGAGAATAAACACTATTTGCATATTTAATAATTGTGTAATTATCATTCATTTGAAACAAGGTATTTAAACACAGAACCACCAAACTATTGGTATGAGTATCACAGATTCATTCTAAATAATCAGTATTAGTGTCTAAAAATTCCCTAATGAGTGTTGTATGAGAATTAAAGAACTTAAGAACATTATGATGCCAAACACCTCGTCTTGGATGTACACATCAGTAGGAAATTTCATTTCAATTTAATTCAAGTAGGAAAAGACATGTTTTATGAAACCAAACCTCGCTCTTACTCTAAGTGATATGAGTTAAGGTGTATCGTCAGAATTTCCCATCATGCTTTTAGTTTGTTCAGCTGGTAAACTCAAGCTTCCTCTAAAAACTACACCATCTGGCTCTCACAAGAGTATTTGAGCACATTTAAGCAATATGGGTTAAGTTGAACCAGCATGTACCTCGTGGTGATCATGTAATCATCTCAGATGAGGTTATTGCTAGTGTGGTGATCTGTTGGTTTAGCAGCAGGAAATTAATATATGGTGGAAATTATTCTACAGATTCTACTTCATCTGCAGTGCTGATAAACAAAGGTGAGCATCTGAATGACATATTTAATATTCATGTAAAATATTCACTGGATTGTAATATTTCTAGATTTCTTCTAGTTTCATATTGTTTATACTTTTGAAAAAGTTTCAAACATGTTTAAGTATGTTTTTTTTTTTTTTTTTTTTCAACCATTGAAAAGGATTTAAACAAGTTAATACCTGTTTTAGAATATATTTTGTATTTAAAATTTAACTAAAGTATGTTTTTTGCCTTGAATTGCCAAATAATCTGGCAAGTGTGTATGCAGGTCACAGTAGAGGGTTTCATCGGTGGTTCTGTTCTCCTGCCGTGTTCTTCAGCTGAACATGATCATAAACCTCAAGACATTGATGTGCACTGGAGACACAATGACAGCAAGATTGTGTTTGATATAATCAAGGGTAATAATTCAGTAGAGCAACAGGAGCCACGGTACAAGAACAGAACTTTCCCTGAAGAGTATAAGAGAGGAAACTTCAACATCAGACTCACTGCTCTCAATCACGCTGATGCAGGAAAATACACCTGTCTCATCGCACACTCATCTGAACATAATACTGTGGAGCTGATCATCAAAGGTGTGTAGTAATGGGTAATTAATATATTAAAAAAGAAAAAGTTCACAAGTAATGTTCTGTTCAGTCTGAATGCTGCTGTAAACATTAAACATTACAGACAGATCTGTTGCATTTGTCACATTGCAGCTATCTTTCTTTCTTTTTCTTTCTTTCTTCTTTCTTTCTTTCTCTCTTTCTTTCTTTACAGAGCCAACAACAGAAAGTGGAACTAAATCAGCTGATCAAGAAACCCAAAAACCAGAAACAGATGTGGTGACATCATCGTCTTTCCTCTGGGTTTACATCATAGTAGATGTATTAATATTAATAATGATTATAGCCTGTTTCATCTATAGAAAAAAAAATCAGCTGATCAAGAAATTTCCTGTCATGACTGAAGATAAAGAACAGTGGCAGAAAAATAATGTTGTAACAACAATATAAAAACATTTGTAGTACGGGAAGAAGGAGGCGGGAACCGGCGAACATTCAAATCAAACTTTAATAACCAAATAAACACAAAAACAGCACGACAGCCCCTCGCGGACGACTGCCGCCCACAAACAAAACCAAAAAACACAAAATAAAGCCCAGGCCTGGTCCTCTCTCGTCCTTCTCTGTCGTAACTCCTCTTTTATCCTTCCGGATCTCCTCCGTGGGACTCGAGACCAGTGAGTGGCGCAGGTGTCGCTCATTTCCAATTACTCCACTGGCCTCGACCGTTCCCACAGCTCTCGGCCCTGCCCCACTCGTAACAAACCCCCATCGCCCCTCGCAGGCTGGGGGGAACTGATCACTGTGGGCCGCGGGTACCTGGGGGTATGGACAGACAGAGGAGGCGAGAGAAAAAGGAGATGGAAGGATGAGGAGAGACAGACGAGAGAGGAGATTTGGAGAAAAAAAAAATAATTGTTCCGGTTTCCCAGAACACGCTGCCGCTCGGCCCTCCACCAGCTGGGCGAACTCTTCCACGGTGCCTGGCGGCGGCACTGGATAGCCCTCAGTGGACGGGCACGACACTCCTCTGCCGCCCGGTGGACAGTGACGGCTCCTCCAGATTCGGGCAGCCGGCAGGAAGTCCCCCGTTCTCTGCTCCTCCCCATCATAGCGGATGGCAGCAGGCTCCGGCCTCAGGCGAATGGCGGCAACTCCCTCACGGACGACAGCTGTCCCTCCACATTCCAGGCGGCCGGTGTTCTGTCGATTTGTCCTACCCTGTCAGATTTTGCTACCTCCCATTAAAACAGTGGGTAGTACAATTCGACAACGAAAAATGCTACGTCTAAAGTTATGGTTTATTAACGTCTACACCTACCACAACCCTAAACCTACCCTTACAGTAATGCAAATACAGTAATTATGTGTTATTTTCATGGTTGTAGCTAGAGGATACAGCTACATGAAACCAACAATAAATATTTTTTCTACCTATTAGATTGTTTTTATTAAAGTCTACGCCTACCCCTTTACAGTAATGCAGATGCATTAAATATTGTTGTTTAGCATGAGAAAAAAGACGCAATATTGGTGTGCGCATGCGCAGTAAACCGTGGTAGGAAAATCTGATGGGTAGGATCAATTAACATTAGCTCTTCATTCATGACTTGGATAAATTAACATTAGCTCTTCATTCATGACTTGGATACAGGTTTAAATAAATAAGTGTGCCGGACATCATCATGTATGGGCTTAAAATAATAAATGTTTATTTTAAAGTATATCAGACAGCCACTGTAAGCTTTCCATAATTATATGGTATATGTACACACACACACACACACACACACATATATGTGTGTATGTAATTGTAGCCTGTATGTCTGACAGCACAGCTGAGCTAACATGAACAGCTAATGGGGAAAAACAAAAAAAAAAAAAAAAAAAAAAAAAAAAAAAAAAAAAAACCTTCTATAAAAAAAAAAAAAAAAAAAAAAAAAACCTTCTATGACAATTTTTTTTACTATAGTTATTTATTGTGCATGCTACCTTATATTTACCAGTTGTTATTTTACTTTAATAAAATTGAGATATGTCATGCATGGGACTGGTACCATAGGGTTTAACTAAAATCTAAATGTAGATATCAGCAACATTATTTTGCAGTAAGTTAGTAAACACTTGCCAGTCAACAATAATATTTGCAAGCCTCCAAGTTTGGTAGCAAATCTATGCATGATTCCACGGTAAACCAGAGATCTTAAAGTTTGTTTTCCAGATTCTTGTATTTTATTGTAAATGCTACCTTATATTTTTCAGTTTTCAGCTCAGCAACCTCGGTTTTGCATCTGGAGGTCTTTACAAGACTTCTCTCACTCTGTCAGTTAGTATTTTTAGGGTATGTGTCTTTAGTTGCAGTGAACACTACTATACACTTCTCTAACGTCAATAGCATGCAAGGAGAATGACTAACAGTCATGAAAACAACTGTTAACTGTTCATCCAGGTGTCAACTATAATGCACACCTTTTATATTTTTCATAATTATTCAAATAAACTGTAAATTATATGTAGAATATTGCTAATTTTCATTACTGAATGGGCTCAAATTTAAAATATGCTATAATTTGAAGCTCAATAGCATTTGAACAGAATGACTCACTTTCATAAAACATACTGTAAAGTGTTCATCTAGGTGTCAGATATAATGCACACCATTCATATGTTTCACAATTAATCAATTAAACTGTAAATCATATGTAAAATATTGCTACTTTTCATTACCGAATGGGCTCAAATTTAGAATAGGCCATCATTTGAAGCTCAATAACATTTGAACAGAATGACTCACATTCATAAAACATACTGTAAAGTGTTCATCTAGGTTTCAAATATAATGCACACCATACATATTTTTCATAATTATTCAAATAAACTGTAAATCATATGTAGAATATTGCTAATTTTCATTACCGAATGCACTTAAATACAAAATTTAAAGCTCAATAGCATTTGAACAGAATGACTCACATTCATAAAACATACTGTAAAGTGTTCATCTAGGTGTCAGCTATAATGCACACCATTCATATTTTTCATAATTATTCAAATAAACTGTAAATCAAATGTAAAATATTGCTGTTTTTCATTACCGAATGGGCTCAAATTTAAAATATGCCATAATTTGAAGCTCAATAGCATTTGAACAGAATGACTCATATTCATAAAACATACTGTAAAGTGTTCATCTAGGTGTCAACTATAATGCACACCATTCATATTTTTCATAATTAATCAAATAAACTGTAAACTTAGCAGTTCATGGCTCATGTAAGTTAAATTCAAGTCTTTTTAAGACCTTTTTAAGTCCATTTATATAAAAAATGAATGCCTATTTCACGTCCCTACCAGCAAAGAAAAACAAAATCCTTGAACTTGTGTTCATTTATTTTTCAAATGTGGAATGGGTAAAAGATAAGTCAAGCAGGTTTGAAAAATAAAAACATTTCAATAGGCCACAAGAAAGTTTGCCGAACAATGTTGCCGAACAAAGCTACTTATTCCATGCTGGGAATATGGGGAACTGAGAGACCCCTGAACAATCATAAAGCAAGAAGAAGAAGATGCCTCGCCCTGGCTGCCTGCTGCTGAGCTTTTTCAGTTACTGGCGCAAAACATGATTTGGTCGCACAAATTATTTATAATAATTACTGGATAATAATGAAACAATAATGAAACTGTATTGCATACAGATGTGCTTTGTTTTACTTGCCATCTTTTAAACCACATGCCTTGTTCTATTTCTTACAGTACACACAGTGCATTGCTCCGTCTTGTAGCTGGGGTTAGAGGGGCCCTGGTGCAGGGTGTACAGTGGGCCCTGTTTAAAATGGTTTAATTTGTACTGTATGTTCATTCTATTTATTTATTTGTGCTATTTACACAATGTTTACATTTAAGTTTGTTTTTGTTAATTTAAAATAGCACTGCATAGTCTTCACTGTAAAATAAAATACACAATCAAACCAAAATGTATTCAGACACACCTTTAAACATTTCTCACATTATCACAGTTTATTTGCTATAGTTTAGAGAAATTGGTAATACAATATGACAATAACTCAGAGTTTAACTGTGTCAGAACAAATTCCTCTTGATAATGTCGCATAACTTTGATAAAAAGATATGTAATTGAATCAACCAAAACTTCAGGCAACTGTCAGTATGACAATATTTACACAACTATCAATACTTTGTTGAACAGTTACCAAGCAAGCAATGATTAATTTGGTTCAGTCTGTGGTGTGAAAAAGGTTGCATTAGCAATTAAGAAAGAAACACTTAAGCAAAAACATGGTCAGGTCCCTAATTTTTTTTTTTTTAATCAATTTCATTGGTAGTCTACAGTATGAAGAATTTTTTGGGTATTATATTTCACAGATCACTGTATTTTGCCATACTCACTTACATAAATGAACTAGTGCCCTGCACCCATTAGTAAAACAATATAATCAATTCTATCTGATTTTTGGATTGACTTTGGATAGATTCTTGTTAAACCTAGTAATTCAGTCAAGAGCAGTGAGTGATTTACTTTCATTTTCATACATTAAAGACTCTGACAGCAGAGCTAGTAAATTAGGCGCGGTCACCTTAAGAGACAAACGCATCCATTATAATGATACACATCCGATTTTTTTGCAACTCTTTACTTTCACTTAAGACACTAACCACAGACTTTTTTCGAACACACTTTCCAAGACGGGTATTTCGACATATTTTGTATGTATTTGTTGTCGGTACATAAGCAAGAAGACTTTGAGACGCGTCTCTGCTTGCTCCCTGAACACCAGAACACCGCGGTGCTGAATTGAGCTCTTTCGCTTTTCGCTCGCTTTTTTTTCCTGTTTATTTAAACTGCGATTTGTATTTGTTCGTTCAGGTTCTCCTGAAGGAGAGCTCGGTTCAGTGTTGCTGTTCGCGAGACGCGGGCTCTCTCGTGCGCACTGAACACAGCGCGAGTAACCAGCTGCTCAGTTCAGCTTTCCCGCATCGCGGGGCTGAAGCCAACTTATGTTGAATGCTCGGAGCACGTTATAAAACTTATTCTTAAAATACACATTTCTGTTTTAATAAATGCTCTTATTAAATCATAGCATAACACATAAGTAGGTACAAAAATAATCAGTGATGCATATGCGACCCCATAAAAATTTGGGTCGCAATGGCATTTCAAAAGGTCGCATATACAACCATTTTGGTCGCAGTGTAGTTCTCTGAATAAACATCGAAAATCAGAACTCAACAATAAATTAAATTAAGAAAACACAGTCAGCTCCTTAGCTCTTCACTCAGGGCAGCAATCTCTTTATCAAGGTTGTCCACTGGTTTCAACCAATGACTAAAAGGAGTTTTTATCCAGCCACGCTTCATTAAATTTACATTTCCCCATAACCTCAGAATGAAATTGGTAGCTAGCTAACATAACAACAAACGTTAAAAAATATAACGGCGTCAGTCAGCCTTTCCTGTGGAATGCTGAGATTTTCTTTGATTTTTTCGCGCTTCTCCTTTGCTTGTTGCTTGAGGTCTGTGTTGTGTTGTTTTGCTTTGCAGTCTATGGTTGTTGTGTTGCAGTGCGTGATCTTCATTTACTGAAGGCATCACGTGTTCGCAGTATTTTGTACTGTGACCCGGTGCTGCGTTGCGTTCTCAATTATTGGTTCCGCCACTCTTTATTTATACTACGTCATTTAATCAAAATAATCGTGGTTGACAAATGGAACTTTTGAGGAAAATTACAATACGGAGAAGTTTTACATACAGCACAATTTGTAAGACCCAGACATCAAAATTCAAGACTTTTTAAAGTCTTTTTAAGGTATTATTTCCAAATTAATAAATTCAATGCTTTTTAAGGCTTTTTTTTAAGACCCCGCGGGAACCCTGTGTAAATCATATGTAGAATATTGTTACTTTTCATTACCGAATGGGCTTAAATTTAAAATATGCCATAATTTGAAGCTCAATATCATTTGAACAGAATGACTCATTGTAATAAAACATACTGTAAATTGTTCATCTAGGTGTCAACTATAATGCACACCATTTATATTTTTCATAATTATTCAAATAAACTGTAAATCATATGTAAAATATTGCTACTTTTCATTACCAAATGCACTTAAATACAAATTTGAAGCTCAATAGCATTTGAACAGAATGACTCACATTCATAAAACATACTGTTAAGTGTTCATCTAGGTGTCAGCTATAATGCACACCTTTTATATTTTTCATAATTATTCAAATAAACTGTAAATCATATGTAGAATATTGCTACTTTTCATTAACGAATGCACTTAAATACAAATTTGAAGCTCAATAGCATTTGAACAGAGTGACTCACATTCATAAAACATACTGTAAAGTGTTCATCTAGGTGTCAGCTATAATGCACACAGTTTAAATTTTTCATAATTAATCAAATAAACTGTAAATCAAATGTAAAATATTGCTACTTTTCATTAACGAATGCACTTAAATACAAATTTGAAGCTCAATAGCATTTGAACAGAAAGACTCACATTCATAAAAAATACTGTAAAGTGTTCATCGAGGTTTCAACTATAATGCACACCATTCATATTTTTCATAATTTATTCAATTAAACTGTAAATCATATGTAGAATATTGCTAATTTTCATTACCGAATGCACTTAAATACAAATTTAAAGCTCAATATCATTTGAACAGAATGACTCACATTCATAAAACATAATGTAAAGTGTTCATCGAGGTGTCAACTATAATGCACACCTTTTATATTTTTCATAATTATTCAAATAAACTGTGAATCATATGTAGAATATTGCTAATTTTCATTACCGAATGCACTTAAATACAAATTTAAAGCTCAATAGCATTTGAACAGAATGACTCACATTCATAATACATACATTCCTGAACAAAATCTTAAGACCAGGGGATGCATTGCAAGTTTTTACACATTTCGCACTAGTGGATCATAACCGGGTTGTAAGTGCTGCTTCAAAATGCCAAAAGAAGAAACAGGAGCAAGAGACAAAAAAATAGAGAGTAGGCAATTTATTGAAAACTGCATTTAAACTCAAACAGGCTGTTCATCAGCTGATCAAAAGTTAAAGACCATAGCCATAAAAAGGTCAAATCTGCACAAAAATATGGCTTTCATGTCATTGTTCTTCAAGCAGTCATACTGTCAAGATCTCCTGATGGCAAAGGCAAAAAGGCTTTCTCTCTTTGAACGTGGCAGGATTGTTGAGCTGCACAAGCAAGGCCTCTCGCAACGCGCCATCGCTGCCGAGGTTGGACGCAGTAAGACAGTCATTTTACATTTCTTAAAAAATCCTGAGAGTTATGGGACAAAAAAGTCAAGTGGCAGACCCAAAAAGATTTCACCCGCACTGAGCCGCAGGATCTGACGGGTTGTCCGTGAAGACACAGGTCGATCCTCGACCCAAATTAAGGCCCTTACTGATGCTGACTGCAGCCCAATAACCATAAGACGTCATCTGCTAGAGAAGGGCTTCAAGAACAAAAAATGTCTTCAAAGGCCACGTCTCCTCCCACGACACAAACTTGCCCGTTTGGAATTTGCAAGGGAGCACCAAACATGGGACATTGAAATGTGGAAGAAAGTTTTATTCTCTGACGAGAAAAAAATTTAACCTGGACGGTCCTGATGGCTTCCAACGTTACTGGCATGACAAGGAGATCCCACCTGAGATGTTTTCTACGCGGCACAGTGGAGGAGGCTCCATCATGATCTGGGGTGCTTTTTCCTTCAATGGGATAATGGAGCTTCAGGTTGTGCAGGGGCGTCAAACGGTGACTGGCTATGTGGATTTGTTGCAGCGGGCATCCCTCTTGACCGAGGGCCCCCGTCTGTGCGGTAATGACTGGGTCTTTCAACAGGACAACGCTGCACTTCACAACGCCCGCCTGACGAAGGACTTCTTCCAGGAGAATAACGTTGCTCTTTTGGACCATCCTGCGTGTTCCCCTGATCTAAATCCCATTGAGAACATTTGGGGATGGATGGCAAGGGAAGTTTACAAAAACGGACGTCAGTTCCAGACCGTGGATGCCCTTCGTGAAGCCATCTTCACCACATGGAGCAACGTTCCCACCAGCCTCCTGGAAACAGTCGCATCAAGCATGCCGAAACGAGTGTTTGAAGTGATCAACAAGAACGGTGGGGCTACTCACTACTGAATTCTTTTTTGACACTTTTAGTTCTGTTGTGCGTTTATTTTTGGGCTATGGTCTTTAACTTTTGATCAGCTGATGAACAGCCTGTTTGAGTTTAAATGCAGTTTTCAATAAATTGCTTACTCTCTGTTTTTTGTCTCTTGCTCCTGTTTCTTCTTTTGGCATTTTGAAGCAGCACTTACAACCCGGTTATGATCCACTAGTGCGAAATGTGTAAAACTTGCAATGCATCCCCTGGTCTTAAGATTTTGTTCAGGAGTGTAGTGTTATGATCCACTAGTGCGAAATGTGTAAAACTTGCAATGCAATATTTTTCATAATTATTCAAATAAACTGTAAATCATATGTAAAATATTGCTACTTTTCATTACCGAATGGGCTCAAATTTAAAATGCCATAATTTGAAGCTCAATAGCATTTGAACAGAATGACTCACTTTCATAAAACATACTGTAAAGTGTTCATCTAGGTGTCAACTATAATGCACATCATTCATATTTTTTCATAATTATTCAAATAAAATGTAAATCATATGTAAAATTTTGCTACTTTTCATTACCGAATGGGTTGAAATGAAAATATGCCATATTAGCAATATTTTACATATGATTTACAGTTTATTTGATTAATTATGAAAAAATTAAAAAGTGTGCATTATATTTGACACCTAGATGAACACTTTACAGTATGTTTTATGAATGTGAGTCATTCTGTTTCAAATGCTATTGAGCTTCAAATTATGGCATATTTTAATTTTGAGCCCATTCTGTAATGAAAATTTTAAATATTTTACATTTGATTTACAGTTTATTTGAATAATTATGAAAAATATAAAAGGTGTGCATTATAGCTGACACCTAGATGAACACTTTACAGTATGTTTTATGATTGTGAGTCACTCTGTTCAAATGCTATTGAGCTTTAAATTTGTATTTAAGTGCATTCGTTAATGAAAAGTAGCAATATTTTACATTTGATTTACAGTTTATTTGAATAATTATGAAAAATATAAAAGGTGTGCATTATAGCTGACACCTTGATGAACACTTTACAGTATGTTTTATGAATGTGAGTCATTCTGTTCAAATGCTATTGAGCTTCAAATTATAGCATATTTTAAATTTGAGCCCATTCGTTAATGAAAATTTTAAATATTTTACATTTGATTTACAGTTTATTTGAATAATTATGAAAAATATGAATGGTGTGCATTATAGTTGACACCTAGATAAACAATTTACAGTATGTTTTATGAATATGAGTCATTCTGTTCAAATGCTATTGAGCTTCAAATTATGGCATATTTTAAATTTGAGCCCATTCGGTAATTAAAAGTAGCAATATTTTACGTATGATTTACAGTTTATTTGAATAATTATGAAAAATATGAATGGTGTGCATTATAGTTGACACCTAGATAAACACTTTACATTATGTTTTATGAATGTGAGTCATTCTGTTCAAATGCTATTGAGCTTCAAATTATAGCATATTGTAAATTTGAGCCCATTCTGTTATGAAAATTTTAAATATTTTACATTTGATTTAAATTTTATTTGAATAATTATGAAAAATATGAATGGTGTGCATTATAGTTGACACCAAGATGAACAATTTACAGTATGTTTTATGAATGTGAGTCATTCTGTTCAAATGCTATTGAGCTTCAAATTATGGCATATTTTAAATTTGAGCCCATTCGGAAATGAAAATTAGCAATATTTTAAATATGATTTACAGTTTATTTGATTAATTATGAAAAATATAAAAGGTGTGCATTATAGCTGACACCTCGATGAACACTTTACAGTATGTTTTATGAATGTGAGTCATTCTGTTCAAATGCTATTGAGCTTCAAATTATAGCATATTTTAAATTTGAGCCCATTCAGTAATGAAAATTAGCAATATTCTACATATAATTTACAGTTTATTTGAATAATTATGAAAAATATAAAAGGTGTGCATTGTAGCTGACACCTGGATGAACACTTTACAGTATGTTTTATGAATGTGAGTTTTTCTGTTCAAATGCTATTGAGATTTAAATTTGTATTTAAGTGGCATTCGGTAATGAAAATTAGCAATATTCTACATATGATTTACAGTTTATTTGAATAATTATGAAAAATATGTATGGTGTGCATTATATTTGAAACCTAGATGAACACTTTACAGTATGTTTTATGAATGTGAGTCTTTCTGTTCAAATGCTATTGAGCTTCAAATTTGTATTTAAGTGCATTCGTTAATGAAAAGTAGCAATATTTTAAATATGATTTACAGTTTATTTGATTAATTATGAAAAATATAAAAGGTGTGCATTATAGCTGACACCTCGATGAACACTTTACAGTATTTTTTATGAATGTGAGTCTTTCTGTTCAAATGCTATTGAGCTTCAAATTTGTATTTAAGTGCATTCGTTAATGAAAAGTAGCAATATTCTACATATAATTTACAGTTTATTTGAATAATTATGAAAAATATAAAAGGTGTGCATTATAGCTGACACCTGGATGAACAGTTAACAGTTGTTTTCATGACTGTTAGTCATTCTCCCTGCATGCTATTGACGTTAGAGAAGTGTATAGTAGTTTTGCATGTAACTTTAGAGACGGTCCCTAGATTTGCGAATATCGAACGTCCAACGTCAAGCCAACTTTATGCCAGTGTGTATATTGGTTTTGGATTATCTAAATTTTATGTTTGATACATTCCCAGTGTTAGCAAACGCTAGCTAGTCTGTTAACATGAATAACGTATTTGCAAGCCTCCAAGCATAGACGTCACATTTTAAATCCTACCTGTTGCCTTTCACCATCACTTATTTAGCTGCTGTTGCATCCCCTGACATGCCATCTCATTTTCCCTCTTTCTTTTTCTATTTTTTGCCCCCGATAGCTTTTTTGCTTTATCAGTCTTCTTCGAGTTTCAACGACAACTCACTAACGTTACTGATGCTCACTCAGCGCTTGCGGCGCCCCGCCCACTCGCGATATTACCCTTCTATGTCTAAATTCTGATGGAATCTTATGAGGGCACCGGCGCCTACTCTAGCCTGTTAGTCCTCTAAAATTTATATAACTTTTTTTATATATAATTTTTATATACATTTATATAACTTTTATTATTAAAAAAAAATTAACCATCGCTTTAGCCCCCCCATGGTGCGGCGCCCCTATGCGCCGCATATAGTGGATACCCACTTTTTGCGCCACTGGGTAGGATAAAATGTCAGGACACCAGCAGCGAGCTCACCCGTCCCCCGCAAACTCACACCGCCTCGAGCGTCCACGGTGGCACTGGCAGACTGCTTCACCATGCTTGATGGCACCACGGATTCACAACATCCAAAAGTTTTCTTTTCTTTGTTGTGTTTGCAAATATTAAATCTATTTTGTATTGTTTATGTATTTTTATTTAATTAATAATCTGATTCATTTTTTTTGTTTGTTTTTATTTAATTTATTTTGTGTTTTTTTTGTTTTTTTTTTTTACAGTTTGCTGAAGATAAACATTGTTCAATTATTGGTTTTAGGATTTTTAGCTAGGAGTGGCCTGTTTCATAAAACAAGTTTACAAAATAAGCCAGGTTTAAGTTAGTTAGTTTTATGAAACAGGCCCCAGGTATGTTTGAGAACTTTGTTTCCTAGCTGCTCTGAAAAAGTTTTTATTTTTCATAAACCTGGATCCCTTGTTCCTGATATCACCTTAAAATTAAAAAAATGAAATTCTTGATTTTATACATTATTTTAAAAATAAAAAGTTGAATGTTACGTATTTTTAATGATATCTTATTTTGTTGAAATGGCAGCAAAGATTGTAAAATGAAAATGGCAAAAAAAAAAAAAAAAAAATGGCAGCAAAGATAATAAAGGATGAATTGAATCAGAAACTTAAGTAACATAAGTATGGGAGTGAAGCTTTACTTTGATCAGCTGCACAGGAAAAACTCTTCTGTATCTCTATTCTGTATTCTGATCTTTAAGTGAAATGTCCTGCTGTCAATGAGTCTTTAAAATGATGTCATGAGTTTATCGTCACGAGCAGGACAAGAATGCAGAGATTCCAGTCCCATCCTGAGAGAGGGAGCGAAACAAGTTATTTAAAATAACAGTGGAAATACAATCTGCCTTTTCCATCAATTTCCCATTCTAATGTTATTAACAGCGCCAACAGATGCAGCTGATAGAACAGAATTACAGCACTCACTCTCTTCTGAGTAATAAATATTTACTTTTTTTTTTTTACAGTAGTCATGTATTACAGTAGTACAAATCACATTTCACTAAACAGCATTTATTTGCAGATCTGTGCTTGACCATGAAAATGTTGTATTATATTTTTATTGTTGATGTTTTATTTTATTATTTTTTTTTTTTTTTACCATGTCACCTTAAAAATGTTGTATTATATTATTATTGTTGTTTTTTACAGCTATATCTCTCTGCTGAACGAGCTGAACACCTTCTTCGCTCGCTTTGAGGCACAAAACAGCTCCACTGCACAGAAGACTCCACCTCCTCCCAGTGACCAGGTGATGATGCTGACCCCAGACAGCGTGAGGAGATCCTTCAGCAGGATCAATGCACGCAAAGCTCCGGGTCCTGACAACATTCCTGGGCGTGTACTGAGAGACTGTGCAGCAGAACTCACTGATGTCTTCACAGACATTTTCAACATCTCACTTAGTCAAGCTGTTGTTCCCACATGCTTCAAAGCTACCACCATCATTCCAGTCCCGAAGAAGCCATCTCCATCATGCTTCAATGACTACCGTCCTGTTGCACTTACTCCCATCCTCATGAAGTGCTTCGAACGGCTAGTCATGCACCACATCAAGTCTGCCCTCCCCCCCTCCCTGGACCCATTCCAGTTTGCATATCGGTCCAACCGGTCGACCGATGATGCCATCTCAACTACCCTCCACTCAGCACTCACACATCTAGAGGAAAAAGACTCATACGTCAGAATGCTGTTCATAGACTTCAGTTCAGCATTCAACACAATCATCCCTCAACAGCTCATTCACAAACTGGTCGAGCTGGGGCTCAACACTTCGCTGTGCAACTGGCTGTTGGACTTTCTGACTGAAAGACCTCAGGCAGTACGTGTCGGCAGCAACACATCCAGCACCATCACACTGAACACTGGGGCCCCCCAAGGATGTGTGCTGAGCCCCCTCCTCTTCACTCTGCTGACCCACGACTGCACACCGTCACACTAGTGAATTTTTTTTATTAAGTTTGCGGATGACACGACTGTGGTGGGTCTCATTAGCAACAGAGATGAGACAAACTACAGGAGCGAGGTGAGCCGCCTGGCCGGTTGGTGCAGTGACAACAATCTCTCTCTGAACGTGGAGAAGACGAAGGAGATTGTTGTGGACTTCAGGAGAGCGCACACTCAGCATGTTCCTCTGACCATCAACGGTGCGACTGTGGAGAGAGTGAGCATCACCAAGTTCCTGGGTGTGCACATCACAGAGGACCTCTCCTGGACCGACAACACCGCAGCACTGGCCAAGATTTCACAACAGCGTCTCTACTTCCTCCGCAAAAACTGAGGAGAGCCAGAGCCCCACCCCCCATCATGTACACCTTCTACAGAGGCACCATCGAGAGCATTCTGACCAGCTGCATCACTGTGTGGTATGGCGCCTGCAACGCGTCCTGCCGGAAGACTCTGCAACGCATAGTGAGAGCAGCTGAGAAGATCATTGGTGTCTCTCTTCCCTTCCTCCAGGACATTTATGGAACCCGTCTCACGCGCAAAGCCCTCTGCATTGCAGGTGATCCCACTCACCTGTCACACAGCTTCTTCAGTCTGCTGCCATCAGGGAGGAGACTGCGGAGTCTCCAGGCCAGGACCAGCAGACTGAAGGACAGCTTCATCCATCAGGCTGTCAGGAAGCTGAACTCGCTCCCGAACTTACCCCCCCGTCCCTCTTCTGCCTCAGGCACCACTGAACTATGAACCCCCCCCCCCAGGTCCCACATCCCCAGGTCCTTCCACCCCCCCCTCCCTCTAACATACGAATGTCATGCACCAGTCACTTTGTGCAGCAGTGGTCTGCTCACTACCTCATTCACCATGGATCTGACATCATTCTACCTCCTCATCAGTCAGTTAATAAAATAACTGCACTTTGTCACTTTTAATCAGACTGAATAAGCTATTTTTTTATGCACTAAAAATCTTTTTATCTGCACTGTTTGTTCACTGGTTTGCACTCTATCTGCCATGTGCCTTGCGCTGCTTTTTATTTAGCCTTATTTTTATTTTATTTTTTCTATTATGTCTTTTTTACATTCCCTTATTGTATAGTTTTATCTTATATTTTATATTTGATCTAGATTTTTAGGCTCTACTGTTAGTGTTATCTGTATGCACCGGGGGGGGTCTGAGAGTAACGCAATTTCGATTCTCTGTATGTATGTACTGTACATGTGGAAGAATTGACAATAAAGCAGACTTGACTTGACTTGACCTTCCATACAGAACCAAAACCAATGTATCATGTTTTTTGAATTTTTATTTTCCTCTGCTGCCCTCCAGAGGCTGTAAAGGTAAAAGGTTTACTTATTTCCTCATTGCAAAATAGGTTGGATTGCTAGTCACCACATCGTACCTTAAGTAGCCTACACAATGGTAAATCTAATTCAGAAACGGTTCTAATGGGTTCAGTAGTCATTACGTGAAAGATCAGTTTATTTCAAACCAGTAACTCCCATCCACGTAGCATTTTTTTCTGTCCCATTTACAGTTTGCAAGCAGTTTTCCCTCTATTATAGAGATTGATGTTCCTGTTGTGGCCAAGGTCTGCATTACAGATAAGTCAGGTCACCATGATTTTGCCAAGTAAGCCATGTTCCTGGATCAACATTATTGTCCAAAAATATAAACTTAACCCAATCCCTACCCCTGAACCTAACTGTACCAATAATTTATTCCTAAAATCAGTGTGAAATGATAGATGATTAACAAGGGTGTAGAAGCACCAAACCCTGATTGTAAGCCTAAAACAGATATTTCCTGAAAAGTTATCCCTCATTTCTGATTGTTTATTGGAATGTTGTTCCAGGATCAACAAGGATGTTGATCCAGGAACATGTTGCACTTGTTGAAATCACGCTCACCAGCCTAAAACAGATATTTCCTGAAACCAATGAATAATCCCATAAATTTATGTTTGACAGCTGAAGATCAAGCTGATCGCTGTAGGAATATAGGTCTCAAAGAACATCTGTATGTTTGATAGACTCTCTGTGGCTTGAAATCACATGAAAATGTAAATAGAAAGACATAAAGTTAAAAGAAAATCCAACTGATGACTGAACCAATCAAATTGTTTCAATTCTGGTGTGATAAACTCGCAGTTGTAAAGCTGTATGATCTTCATTCTGTAACCCAGATTTATTTCCTCTAAGCAGTCACCCAGCAAACATCTCTTTCTGACTGGAAACACCGCCGAGCTGTAAATGACACCTTAACCACACAGAATCACTAACTCACTCACAGCAGTTGTATTTATTCATTCTTTTATTGGATTAGATGAACACTGGACATGTTTATTTAAAATTATGGTAGATTAACAATTAAATCTCTCGGTTTTATTAGATTTTATGATATCTTATAGCTACTGTAGTGAAAGTTAACATGATATTTTGGACATTTCATCTGATAGTCTTTTAGACTTTAGAGTTCCTCTACTGCCCTCTGCAGGTCATTCATGATAGTTCAGTGTGCCTTTTCATACATGTATGCCATAAATTACGGAAAATATGTTTTATGTGCTTTAACTTACCTGCAGAGCAGATATTTAAACATGGTGTATTTTTATTTTACATATTTGAGAGTCAGAATGCAAGATATTTGAGAAAATTTTAAATAAAAAAAGGAAAAATAATATTGAAGCTGTGGTGTGTCATGTATGATACATCCCCCTGGAAATAATAAGGTTACACCACCTAAAATAATGGTCGCCCCTAAATAACTGTCACAGGGTGCTACTGTGAGGAGCATGGAGCGAGGAGAAGCAATATCCAATTCAAAGTCTTTAATAAATCCAAAGGAAACAGAGAAACACATGTACAGTAGCACCGTAGACAAAAACAATACTGGACACCGAACTGAAAACAAGGAACACTATTTAAACATGACAAGATGACACACACCTGGGATCAATGGAAATGAGACATGGGAAACACCTGGTATGAAATAAACAATCATGGAGCAGGAACACACACAAAACATCTAACAGAGAACTTTTTTCTGTATTTCTAAACTCCAAATTTGATTATTTATTTAATTTTTTATTTAATTTATTATTATTATTATTTTATTAAAAAATGATTTTTACGTTATTTTTTTTAAAATTAATTGGTTCATTGTTTGATGTTTATTTTAGTTTTAATTGTTGTGCTTTCAAATTATATATATGATGATTTCAACAGTATTTTAGTTCCAATAAAATGCTTCATTGGCTGATGTTCCATAAATAAAACACATACTAAATACATTTAATATCAGAAGGAACAAGAAACAGCACAAAACATTGTCTTGTACTGAAACAGGGAAGAACACAACTAAAAGTCCATAATTGTGACAGTAAGGAATATAAATACAGATGATACAGTGCAGAACACAGATGATGATGTCATCACTCCAGATCCTGTCTCTTCCTGGTTTTCATTTTTTTCTCTAAAACGGCAAGAAAAACAACATTACTGCACTACAGCAGACAGCAGATCTAACTTTTTTTTTTTTTCTAAATGAAAAGACACATAAAACTTAAAACTTAATGAAGCAGTTTTACACACCCTTTATGATCATCTGTACAGTCTTCTGTTCATCTGATGGTGTGATGAGGCGTTTGAACTTTCCTGCTTCAGTGAGTTGGAGTTTGTTGAGTTTGATGGAGAAGTTTCCTCTCTGATACTCTTCAGGGAAAGTTTTGGCTCTGTTCTTGTACTCTGGGTCCTGTTCTGCTACTGAATCTTCACCCTGGACTATATCATGCACAATCTTGCCATTTGTGTGTCTCCAGTGCAAATTAATGTCTTTAAGTTCAAGATCATGTTTAACTGAAGAACACGGCAGGAGAACAGAACCACCGATAACAGCCTCTACTGTGACCTGCAGAGATACTGAAATCACAGAATCTTTGTAAAGACACAGTCTGACATTAATACATGTGGTATGACATTAATACATGTGGTATGAATTGAAGTCTCAAATGCAATTTGTTTAAGTGCTCACCTTTGTTTATCAGAATTGAAAACACAAGGATGAAGCAGCAACTGAAGAAACAGGAGAAGAACAAAGAAAAAAAATGTTGCTGTATATTTCTGTAATTCAAGCAGATCATGAGCAATGTCAAAATCAAAGTTGAGAAAGTTGGTAACAGCTGCTGGTAGCCAATGACTTAAGTTTTCCCCCCATTTTGTGGAAGTCAAGGGCTACCAGCAACTGTTTCATTACCAACATTCTTCAAAATTTCTTCAACATAATAAAAAAAGGAAGTCATACAGGTTTGGAAAAACATGAGGGTAAGTAGGCTAAACAATAACAAAATATTAATTTTCGGGGTGAACTGTCCCTTTTCTTTCATCATGGTGTATATATATTTTTTTTTTTTTTTCAGTAGATAATAGTGATCCATCATGTTATTTTATGTCGGAAATTAAGCCTCTAATAACTTGATGAAGAGCTTTTTGCTTTGTTATTTGTGATATGGTATGAAGTTTGAAATTTTGTATATTTTATTTTTTTTATAATTTTGTTGAAATTCTTAAGGAGCTGTTAATAAGATTATTGTTGAATAGCTGTGTTGTTTGAGATGCTTAATGAGTGATAATTTATAACTCTTTAAAGATGGCAAGGAGTGCAGGTGTAATAGGCAATGATTTCTGCCTGCTCGTATTTAGTCACTGTGCGTTGTTTTGCTAAATTATTTAACTAATTTCTTTTTTGTTTGTTGTATGCAGTAGCCTGCTTTCGCAAGGGCTGTGCCAAGTGTGTGCGCCGCACAGGGCCTCGCGCCTCTAGAGGACAGACTGAGGGACAGAATATTGGTGTGTTCAACTAATGTTGGAAAGATTGTATTTTTGAGTTGAACGCACATTAACACCATCAGAATCATAGGTAATTACAAGTGGGAAAATCAGGATTTTCTTTCAGCCTTGACTTCCAAGTTGGTGTGAGTGAGAAAATATGGCAGTAATGCAGTGGTTGATGGTAAATTTGTTTATTTTAAATAGATTAAATTTTTTTTTTTTTTTATTAAGTTAGTTCAATGAATGTACTTACTAATTGTTTGTTTATTTATTATTTCTGAATCCAATTGTTACAGATACAGCTAAGATGAGATACAGATCTGAAAACTTGTGCAGCCAAATATATATTTCAGAACTGGTGAACCAAGCTGTTAAAGGTATAGGCTAATATAACCAACAAAGCAGTGCAATTTTTAAACACCCAAATACAGTTGTGTAATTATTATTATTAAACGAAATTGTCAAAATGTATGAATTTACAAGTAAATTAATAATAGATCATGTATCTGTTTATTCCTCTGAATTATACCACAAGTAATACCAATTTAGGTCAACCAATTACCAAGCAGTGCTTAATTTTGTTCAGCCTGTGGTGTAAAAAGGTCGCATTAGCGATTAAAGAAAAAAACACTTAAGCAAAACATGATCAGGTCAAAGTGGCTGAATAATTTTTGGTCCCAAATTTTTATTAATTTTACTGGTAGTCCACAGTATGAAGAATTTTGGGGTATATTATGTCAGTTTACTTTATTTTGCTATTACATTAATGAACTATAGTGTCCTGCACCCACTAGTAAAAAATAAAAAAATCAAACATTATATCTGGTGTCTGAATATTTTGCCTGTGTATATGTGTGTGTGTGTATATATATATATATATATATATATATATATATATATATATATATATATATATATATATATATACACACAGTCATCATTGTTGTATCATTATCCTGTTAAACACCATGTTAAACACATCTCTAAATAATTTAAATTAAAATTAAAATTTTGCAGTAATTGTTATTAAGAGGAACGTCTTCGCTCAAATTACACTACTGGTAGAATCTTAAATCCACTTGAATACTAGACAAATCAAACTACTGTTGACTAAAACTAACTGCACATGCACCGGTAAACAAACAACAGTAATACAGAATGTTAATATTGTTAACGACAAAATCCAAATAATAGTTACAGCAGACAAACCAGGGTTCCTCAAATCTTGCTCTGGAGGACTGATAAACCAATTCATTTGTAGTGTATTTACAACACCGCAAGTTTCCCTTTTCTAGTTTAGATAAAGCATTTGACAACCAAAACACAGCAGGCCGAACACAAATACAAGCAACAAACTACATCAGATCTTCACTAGGAAGTACAGCACTTGTTTGTCCAAACAGCGTTTCATTCAGAATTCATCAAACATACCTGATCATCATGATGTTCCAATTTTATCAATATCTGATTTATCTGAATATATTGCATGACATACCTGTTCATCATGATGTCCCAATATTATATTTAAGTATACAATATTTATATGTATTTAAGTATACAATATTTACATCAGACGGTCAGACTCAGACGGAAGTGACATCAACAGTAACCTGGTCAACATCAGAAATGCGCACCAGATATTTGTTAATATTTCTCAAATTTACTTCACTATATTAAAGACTCCTGAGAGACAAGTTGACTTTCACATGTTTTCACCATTAGTAATATCGAACAGGTTTCTGATCACCGTCACTACCTCCAGTTATCAGTCTGTCATATGTGGATTTCAGTTCACAAATAAAATTAAATAAAAAAAAAAAGAAAAATTTCATATTGTGCCATTTTCAGTTGGAAAAAAAGAAAAATTTCATATTGTGCCATTTTCAGTTGGAAAAAAAAATTTTGATATTTTCCCCAGGTAGCTAGATGTCTGATGTGATGTGAAATATTTTATGTAATATGAACAGAAGTTAATGAAATGAATAAATGTACTCAGACTTACATGAGTATGACAGTGAACTGATATTTTCCCCAGGTAGCTAGAGACAAAGCACAAAGCAAAAGCTACTCACAGCTTTGTCATAAATTTGCCTTTCAAACTTTGCTTGTTTATATGCTCACCAGTATTGGTTGTGTGCTTGTTTTATTCACCTGACCTTTTAGAATTTATTGGCTCATGTACATTTGTTCTTTTGCATTGTTTTAATGCTAATAGATTCGAGATTCTAGTGGCTGTATTTGTATTGTAAAAAAGGCTTTATATTGCCAAAGCATTGGTAACATTCAATTACAGACATATTAACAAAAATCTTGATAAAATAAAAAATTTTGAGTATACATTTGATGTTACTGTGTGGTTTGTGATCTTGTTGCACTGGTTAATCTATTGTCATGAAAGCCAGGTTTAAATACATTTCTCTCTTTTTTGACATTCTTTTGTGTTGTCTGTATTATAGCATTTTGATTGTGTTTTCGTTGTATATGGACAAAATGCCTATTCTAATCATGAGAGGTGTGACCTGATGTCATAACGTGTGTGTGTGTGTGTGTGTGTGTGTGTGTGTGTGTGTGTGTGTGTGTGTGTGTGTGTGTGTGTGTGTGTGTGTGTGCTTGCCTTGGCAACTCTGAAGATGCTGCAAAACATCATATTCTCTAGAGAAGAAACTGCAGTTTACTCTGCTGCCTCCGAGAGGATAGTTCCTCCTCATCTAAACTGGGTGAAGACCTCAGATACTGTTCAAAACAAACTTTTAAATGAACTCTATATTCAGTGTCTACAAGGGAGGAGTTGGTTAGGATGAGGGGATATTTATTTGGAGATCAAACAGATTTTGCTTTTTTTTTTTTTTTTTTTTTTTTTTTTTTTTTTTTTTTGCTTGCCAAAAACCATAAATGAGTATGTATACTTAATGGTATTTGAATCAGTTATAAGAAATCATTTGGTTTTAGACAAATTTATAACATTAGAAAGACAGCAAACAGCTTTGACAGATTAACTACTTTTCAAGAAGTACCTTTTGTGCAAATTCAAAAAAAAATATGCATTGCATGTGTAATATTGTTCTACTGTGTCGTTGTATTAAAATGGACATAATGCCACTGAAGCCTGTTCTCACAGTGATCAGACTGGTTCTTAAATACAACGATGTTCAGACGTTCAGTTTATCCCTTTTAGTCTGCGAAGGTGTATCACTTGATGTCATTGTTTTATGTTTTGTTTTATTTATTAGCAGTGTGGTGTTGCTGTGGCACCAGTAATCTGGAGTGAGAAGAGTCAAGTTCCATTTCTCTCCAGAATTACTGGGACCCCCATGAGTGACCAAGAGCCCCAGTGGATGTTAAGAGCTCAACGCCATGTCTGTAGGACATTTGGATCATTTTTCACCCAACAGGTGAGTTCTAGTTCGATTGTTTCTCCAGACAGCGTTTCATTTAGAAATAATAAAACATACCCAAGGATCATGATGCCCTAATAGTATTCTTATGTTGTGTTTAACACACAATTATTTCTGGAATTATGGATTCTTTTTTTGTTTTTTTTTATGCCGTGTGTACGTAATGTTGTCAACAGTTACCAGGAACAATTTCAGATGTGAGTTTTTATTTTACTACATCGAACTTCATCTTCTGATTAATATGAAGTTACGTGCCAAAATTCTGCAATGTTCAGAACACAAGGAAGAGGTAGCCTGAGATAAAACATGCAAATGATCCGAACACCTAGATCTACAGTTTGTTGGGTCTTGAACATAAAGAACATAAATTCAAAAAAAGAGGTGTAATAAGGAGTTAATGAATCAAGTTACAGTTTTAATCTTCAGAAATATACAGTAATCAGTAAAGAATACAACTTTTATTTAAAAATGGTAAACAACATGAACAAACACTTTTGTTATAGAGTCCAGGCAGCAACATACTTACAAACTCATTTGTCCTTAAAAAAAAAAGTTCCTTTTTCAGTGTTCCAAAAACTCTTTCTGTAAAAGAATGCATATGACAATACATTGTCAAATTTGAAGAAGAAAAAAAAGTCCCCACTTCTCTGCTTCTGTTTCTTCTTGGTTTTCTTGATCAGTGGTTTTGTTTCAATTTTCTGCTGTTGATTCTGCAACAAAAAACACTAATAATAATAATAATAATAATAATAATCATAATAAAAACATTATGATAGAGTGATAAACACAGATCCATCTATAGTTTATATACAGCAGCATTCACACTAACACATTGTCAGTGAACTTCAGCCTTCCATCTGATCAATCACATACTGGATTCACTTGTTGGATTTTCTAGCTTTTTAAATGAAAATCTTTATACATGAATCAAGCAGTTTCAGCTGTACAGGCAAATGAACTCTCGTGCATCAGTGAGAGTGAGATTGTTGAGTTTGATAGATAAGTTTCCTCTAAGATACTCATCAGAGAAAGTTTCAGTTTCTGTAACTCAACCAGAAGAACATTAAGATAGCAACAGTCATGGGTTTAATTCATAAAAATATTGAATGCAAGACTAGGTGATTTGCAGTAATCATTAATTATTGTGTCAACTGCACCCTAAAACAGTCAGTCTAATGTACATACACTTACAGGAAGAAAATATATTTCCATTATTTCTTAACAACCAATAGGCCTATATTAAATTACTGAAAATATACATAAAATATATTGACTAATACTAAGCGGAGAATTGCCACTTTTCATATATTGAAAAATATGTGACAGTATATTTATCTATATATTTTGGAGTTAAAACCCTCACGTTATAAAGCTCATTTCCCCCCCACCATGCCTTTAGCAAGATATTCAGTTGTCTGAAAATGTTAAAAATTTGAGTTCAGTAAACACTTTTTTCTTATATACTGGCATGCATATGTTCTTATACAGTAGTGGCCATGAAAAGAGATTGCTATTTCATCTTTTATTTAAACATATTGAAACTGTGTTGATGTAGATTTTAAAAGCATATCTATCGCTGAACACATGCAGAAGACTTTTGGCAGAGGTTTATTGTCCTTGCATTATTCAGCCTGAAGGTGGCGCTCTAATGTTGACGCACACACGACATACGCATGTGCATGTAATGCAATCTTAGTATAGCTTTAAATCAGTATTTATTGCCCCCAAATGTTATTTTGGAATACTAAAATTTGTGGACGAATTCTGTTGAGGAAAAGAAAGTCATGTCTATTCTCAAACACATACAACAAACACATAAAGGCTAAATAATTTATATTTTTATTTTATTACAATTATAAAAATAGGAAGAACAGACTTGCCAGCTTTGTGGTTACTGACCTGAAGCAGACTTATATACACATAGCTGAAGCTGACTGATCTGGAGTGAGGTTTTCGTAAAGTAATGTGAAAATAAGCAGGACAGTCTCAAATCTGTCCCAGTGGCGCTCATTAGAGTGCGCTGCAGTCCCATTTCTCACCACAGGTTTATATTGGGGAAAACTGGGGGGCGCTGTAGAGCAGGGGAGGACTCAGGCACCGTCTGCTCCACTTTAGTATCATAATTTGTTGAAGCTATGTGTTGAATTTTAATCTATCCTGTCTACTTTACGACATAAAGTAATCTAGAATATCAAAAAATATATTTATTAATATATGTATATTTGTTATCAAGTGATGTTGGTGAGATGTTGAAAAAAATGGTGTGGTCAGAGTGAGTTTGTCTTTGACTTCCTCTGTTTTTTTTTTTTTTTTTTTCTTCTTCCTCTGTCTTTGCTTCAGAGCTGCAGTAAATTGATATAACTGCTGTGTGGAAGGAAGATTTCATACTGGAGTGTTTTAATAATGAGAACAACATGAAGATCATTCTGCTTCTGTTCTGTGAGTTCATTACATTATATTAATACATTTACATGCAATTCAGAAACAGTCATGAATTGTTTCATGCTTCACAGTAATTTTAAGCAACTATCATCCTTTTTTATTTTATAGATGTATTAATCTGTTGTCAAGCTGCAGTGACAGATCTATTAACTGATCTGGGATCAAATGTGATCATAAACTGTGATCTTGATGAAAATGATGTTTATTTGATTTTACTGAAAACAGCAAAACCTCCAACAGTGATTCTAGTTGTCAAGCTCCGGTTTGTGAACCACCTTTTTATCCTAATAAAACATTCAGAAAGAAATATTCAGTGCAGTTTAAACATGGTCTGGTTATTAATAATGTGACTGCTGATGAATTAGGAGTTTATTACTGTATGAACACACGCACACCTCCAAAACTCAGCAACAGCATCAGAATATACTTCAATGGTGACTTCATTTACTCCTTAATAATTGTGATTATTTACTTTTCATTATTTGTTATTTATTACTTTATACACACCATCATAGTTCTCCCTCGTTCCAGAGATGAATGTGCTCCAGTAAAAGACTGACAGTAACAGACTGAACACTTTCTTCACAGAATCAGCTCAACTAACTGAGTGTCACAATCATACAGTTTATGAGTTTATTGATCAGAATCAAACACAATATCAGATTATCATCATCATATCTGCTCTGATGAACGGACTTCTGCTCATTCTGCTGATCGGTGAGTTATTATTATTATTGTTCTAAAAATTATCAAATTAAATACACATTAAGGTAAAAAAAATATTAATATAATGCTGTTCTCTGTAGGTGAAGCTTTTATTTGGTTGTTTATTTATTTAATCATTTATTTATTTTGTTTCCATACTTTATACAGTTGAGGTCCAAAAGTTTACATCCCCCTTTCAGAATCTACAAAATGTTAAATATTTTACCAAAATAAGACGGATCATATAAAATGCATGTTATTGTTTAGTTCGTACTGACCTGAATAAAATATTTCACATAAAAGATGTTTACATAAAGTCCACAAGAGAAAATAATAGTTAAATAGTTGTTTTATAAAAATGACACTGTTCAGAAGTTTACATACGCTTGATTCTTAAAACTGTGTTGTTACCTGAGCCGTTTTATATATATATATAATTGTTCATGAATCCCTTGTTAATCTGCGTGCTGTTCTTCAGAAAAATCTTTCAGGTACCACAAATTATTTGGTTTTCCAGCATTGAAAACTTTTTAACAGAATGGAGATGTGTACATTTCTCTTATTTTGCCTAAATATCATATATCTTGTAGTTCAAGTTCTCTGTGTCTTTCTTAGTTTCTGCTGCTGGAAAAACAGAAGGGATGGAGTTGGCACATTCATAATGCTGATCTGCAGACAAAAGTTATATATCAACCATAAGAACCAAACAAACTGTATCTGTAATGTAAAGACAGTTTCTATATGGGCACATTTTAAAGTTGTGGCTTTTTTTTTTTTTTTTTTTTTTTTTGTAAATGTTCCTTACATTATTAAACCTCAGTTAATCTTGCCGTGTTGATGTGTATTTCTTGATTTGTTTCAGTCAGAATTTGTTTTTCTGTTATAATGTTATTGACTCATTCATGTTCTATGGGTGGGGTTTCTGTAAAAACCTGCTAGACCAGTGATTTGGTAGAAGGAAAATTATCAGACATGAAATAAAAAAAGAGAGTAAGGTTTCATGTGAAATGACAAGAACTTTAAAAAATATATTTTCTGTCAGTCATCAGAGATAAAATGAAACATTTATGACTATTTATTTATGTATTTTATTTTGTATACTGTTACATTTAACAGATTCTGTGTCCTTGTATCTTTTGACAGAACAGAGTTTAAGTAAATATATTTGAACAGAGTTTAAGTAAATATATATGAACAGAGTTTAAGTAAATGTATATGAACAGAGTTTAAGTTTATATATGAACAGAGTTTAAGTAGGTCACATCCTCAGTCTCTGTGAAGAAACCCTTGACGAACACATGAACAAAACCTCCTGCTGGTGTTGCAAACAGAAAGTTGTTTTTGTTTATTGGGGACTTGTATTTTTTCCCTGAATTTCAGGATATTTTTATATATCAATATATATTTGTTATATAGTTTTTTGTATTAATCAGAAATCTACACAGTGTAACTACACAGACTGTGGTTAAACTGAAAACTCTAGCCAAAACCATGAATATGTTCCACTGGTTGGTCACTTGGGCAGTTACTGTCACCTTTGTCTAGACTGAAGGTTTAACCTTGAACCGAGTGCAGTGTTTCTCCTGCACCTTTATGTATCTCAGTTCTCACAGTTGTCTGAAACTCAAATAGATACAGCAGTTTGTCTGTTTTGTCTACTGTTTATCTCACATTTAGTGTTTCAATAAATGTAAAGCCCCTTCACACAAGTGTGTAATGTTTTGAATGTCCAGCACTTAATAAACTGCAGCTGTCAAAGCTGTTGTTAAATATTCACACCTGATCTTTGTATTTAAAGTTTATCAGTCTGTCTTGACTTTTCTGTACAAGTGGAGAAAGAAAACAGCGACACCACGTGGCTCACACCGGAAGTTCCAGTTTATTTAAACACGATTTATTCATGGAATCTGCTGTTCCTTTATATTGAAATCTCAAAAACATTAACATACAGTAAAAGGACAATTATAGTTTATGAATTTAAATCTCTTATCATTTCCTTTTTAGTTTGCTAAAACAGTTTTTGTTGAAGCCTGTCTTGACAGACCGTGTGAATCTTCTCTCTTCTTCAGTCATTAATTATGAAGGAGGTTCAGAGAAGTCACAGAATCATAATGATTTCTGTGAAATGGTTCAGATATGAATAATTGAAGCCTAAATTAATTTGATTCCCAATCCCAACAAAATTTCCTCTTTGGTTTAGTGTTTGCAGTATGCTGTCTACAAGATCTCTCTCTCTCTCTCTCTGTTTCCTCCATCCTTCCTCCATCCTTTCTCTCTCTCTCACATACACACCACACACGAGACGGCATATGATAGAGAAATGAACATTCAATGCACGAGCAACAGCTCTGATGGACATTCCTGCAGTCAGCATGCCAATTGCACACTCGCTCAAAATTTGCGATGTCTGTGGCATTGTGCTGTGTGATAAAACTGCACGTTTTAGAGTGGCCTTTTATTGTGGCCAGCCTAAGGCACACCTGTGCAATGATCATGCTGTTTAATCATCATCTTGACATGCCACACCGGTGAGGTGGATGGATTATCTCGGCAAAGGAGAAGTGCTCACTAACACAGATTTGTGAACAATATTTGAGTGAAATAGGCCTTTTGTGTACATAGAAAAAGTCTTAGATCTTTGAGTTCAGCTCATGAAAAATTGGGGCAAAAACAAAAGTGTTGCGTTTATAATTTTGTTCAGTGTATATAGACACCATTATTAACTAATCCTTCTACTGTTCCTTCCTGTGTAGCATCTGTTGCTACAATTTTTTGGAAATATCCAACAGATTGGTCTCTGTCGCTGTCTGGATTGGTTAGCTTTCATATGCCAAGGGGTTCATAATAGTCCTTCAGTTTACCATCAGTCTCTAAAAACAACATTAGACAAATGGGACAGACAGTCAACTATAGTTCAGTATGTGGATGACAGTTTTATCTGTATTATGGAGGAAAATAAACACGAGAGACATGGAAGTGTTGATCGACTTGTTGCACATTGATTTGAGACATGCAGACATATACCTCATGTATGCCATCCTCAATCTCACTTAGTAACCGTTCATGACAGGACAAATGGTTTATGTAAAAATTCTAATGGCAAATTCGGCTAATCACACTGATAGCAGTTAAAGTGCAGGGTAAGACCCATTAGATGCTTTAATCACATGAATGTACTTATAAGGGGAAGAGAGAAATAAAAAAAACTTAAATTAGCAACAAACTACTAAACCAAACTATTGAATGATTTTTATTTTTTGGTGTTTTTAGAAATTATTAAATATTAAATTAGTGACATGAAATAGAAATAGGTGACCGGGTGTATTTATAGTCTCCTCGTTTTTTTATTAAGCTATATGAAAATTAGGGAATCTTTTTTTTTTTTTTTTTTTAATCCATTCCTTCTATTCTGGTATTAATGTTGCTAGATTTCAGGAATGGAGTAAGTGTTTATTCATTTAGCCCAGCTTCCAAAAATTAGCACTTCCAAATATGCACTTGTTTTGTAATTTATTAAATGTACCATCAAGCGATAAAATGAACCAAAAATTCTAAAGTTTGATGCCTTGTTTTTATTCTTTATTTTGCTGTTCTCATGACAGCTGTATGTGACATGTAAAGCCAATTGTGCCTATAGGCTCATTAAGATCAGTAACTTATGTATCGACTAACACATATGAATACTTGGCATATGTAATTCTGTTTACTGCACCGTTGGCCTTCATCAAACTGTTCCCTCAAAACAGGCTATATATTTTTTAATATTTCAATAATGTTTGTTACTATTATTGATATTTATATTATTTCTTTGTATTTATATTTATAATAGAATACGTTCAATTATCCCACAGATATCTTTGAGACTAAATCAAAGTAAAACGTTCGTTAAATGTTAACGTTGTCCTCTGCTGCCCTCAAGAGGCTGTACATGTAAATGTTTTATTTAATAAGCATTAAATTATTTGTATAATAACTCTAACTCTTATAGGTGGGGAAAGGTGTAGCTTTCTAGTTCCTCTTCTCATAAGAAGACTATTTTCTAGTTCCTCTTCTCATAAGAAGACTATGCTTCCCCGATGAGCCAGCCTCCTCGGGCCACACCCCCCTCACAGATGCCGCAGCCGGTTGAGTTTCTGGATGAGTTTGCTGGACCCTCTCAGGCTCCTGACATCTCATTCGGGGCTCAGGAGGAAGACCTTATGTCGATCGCCTCATCACAAGGCGGGCGTGAGTCCTCGGGAGATGAGCATTCGGTTACGTTGCCTCCCTCGGGAGCGCCAGCGTTGCCCTAGTCTGATCCCAAGCTGACGGCCGTGCATTCCCGGGCAGCTGAGGGCATCGGGCTCGAGTGGAATCCTCCACCCTGTCCCGAGCGCTCGAGGCTGGATGATTGGTTCCTGGGGGCTGCTCGTGCTGATCACCAGCACCCCCCGCTGGTTCCTTTCTTCCCGGAAGTGCACCAGGAAGTGACCAGTTCATGGAGGCACCTTTAACTGCCCGAAACCGTTCTGTTGCTTCCTCCGCCTTCACTGCCCTCGATGGCGGAGCTGCCAAGGGGTATGCTGGGATTCCCCCAGTGGAGCGCGCTCTGTTGTGATGCAACTGTGTCCTCAGAGCACCTCCACATGGCATGGTGGTCCCAAGCTTCCCTCCAAGGCCTGTAAGTTCTCATCCACGTTTGTGGCCAAGGCTTACATAGCTGCGGGTCAGGCCGCTTCTGCCCTGCACGCCATGGCCACTCTTCAGGTCTACCAGGCCAAGGTGCTCAAAGAGCTGCACGGGGCAGTGCTGACCCAGGGGTTTTGCAGGAGGCGTGCACTGCTACCAACCTTGCTCTCCGGGCAACGAAGGTTACTGTGCTCTCCTTGGGTCAGGTGATGTCCACTTTGGTGGTCCAGGAGCGCCACCTATGGCTAAACCTGGCAGACATGAGGGAGCCTGATAGGACTCAGCTCCTCAACTCCCCGGTCTCCCAGGCTGGCCTCTTCGGTGACGCGGTGGAGAATTTTGCCCAGCAGTTCTCTGCCGCCCAGAAGCAGTCTGAGGCCATTAAAAACACATCCTGCCCCGGCGGCCCGCTGCTGCCTCCACACTGCCGCTGGTGCACCCACCTCAGCCTGCTCGTCCTCGAGGGCGCCCCCCGTGGTCTCCTCCACTCCCGTTTGGCCACAGCAGCAGCCTTCACCCCGGCCGCAGCGAGGAGATGGCCACAGAAGGGCAGCTCAGCCCGTCTCTGCCCCTAAACCTGCCAAGCGTCAGGCCAAGCAGCATTCCTGAGATGGGCGACCCGGAGTTGGGGATGTCAGCTCATCAGGAGATGGTAGCAGGACCACTCCTTCCCCCGAAGGGGGGGCCGGGGGAGAATCCTTTGTTATCGTCCTCTTTTTGTTCCGCCACTGGCCCCTCGTCCAACCAGGTTTCAGGGTGTTCCCGCGACGATGGTGGGCAAGGATGCTCCTGTCATGAGTGAGGAGGTCGCGACCCTGCTGGCAAAGGGTGCGATAGAGCCGGTCCCTCCAGCTGACATGGAGTCCGGCTTTTACAGCCTCTACTTCATAGTACCCAAGAAAAACAGGTGGGCTACGGCCAATCCTGGACTTGCGTGCCTTGAACCGAGCTCTTCACAGACTTCCGTTCAAGATGCTAACGCCCAAGCGCATTTTCGAATGCATTCGTCCATTGGATTGGTTTGCAGCAATCGACCTGAAGGATGCGTACTTTCATGTCTCCATTCTTCCTCGCCACAGACCGTTTCTTCGGTTTGCTTTCGAGGGGCAGGCATATCAGTACAAGGTTCTCCCATTCGGGTTGGCCCTGTCTCCCCGTGTCTTTACAAAAGTCGCGGAGGGATCCCTGGCTCCTCTCAGGGAACAAGGTGTCCGTATCCTCAACTACCTCGATGACTGGCTTATTCTAGGTCTTTCTGGAGCGCGGTTGTGTGAGGACAGGGATCTGGTGCTCAGACACCTTGACCGTCTGGGTCTTCAGGTCAACTGGGAAAAGAGAAAAATCTCCCCTGTGCAGAGGATCTCTTTTCTCAGTATGGAAATAGACTCGGTCGCCATGTTAGAGAAGATTATGAGCTGTGCGTGGGATCTGTTTTTTCTGTATTGAAATAGTCTATTCAAGGGCAAGAGAGCGTTTCCACTGAAATGATTAAACCTTGAATGGAAATGACACAGCCTCTTACTCATTTTCTGAATACCACTCGGGTTGCTCCATATGAGACCGCTTCAGCACTGGCTTCACGACCGAGTCCCGAGATGGGCATGGCAACAGGGCATGCTTCGAGTGACTGTCACTCTGGCCTGCCTCCGAACCTTCACCCCGTGGTTGGACCTCTCGTTTCTACGGGCTGGCGTTCCCCTTGAACCAGTGTCCAGACATGTTGTTGTGTCAACAGATGCCTCTGCCACGGGCTGGGGTGCTATGTGGGATGGGTCAATAGATGCACTCGCCCCTTTGGGCCAGTAAGGACCTGCTCGGTGTCAATCCGCTTGCTGCGCCATTCCACTCCACGGATTGGATACGTGCGCTATTTCCCTCAGGTGAGTTCCTCAGTTCAGAACCCTGGGTTCCTCCAGCACTGTTGATGTCCAGCACTTGCGTGCATGCCCTATCGGTCAGACCGCCCTGTGTGGGACTAGGTGCCTCCATGTGTTGTGATTCCCCTTTCTGGGCAATCCCACATGTGTATCTCCACAGTAAGTCTCTTCGTAGCATGTGTGTTAGCTTTTACAAGCACCTTGCCAGGTCTGTCGTTAAAACTTCCACCCTGCGGGCTGGGTACCTCAGAATTCATGTGTATCACCACCTCTTGATTGATACCTGCCTTGTAAGTCCTCCTATGAGCAGGCAGCCTGCTAGCATACGTCCAGCTGGAATATGCTACCCAGTGTATTCTGTGTCAAGAATAGGTCCTCACTCATGCTGGCCTCACGACAGGGTGCAATCACTCACACGGGTCACTGGAAGACAGCCATGTGGCGTTTTGTAAGGGACCCCATTCGTCAGTCTCTTTCTGATGTAATGTAGAACGTGACCAACTGAAAGGGAACGTCTAGGTTACGTATGTAACCCTCGTTCCCTGAAGGAGGGAACGGAGATGTTACGTCCCTTTGCCACATCGCTCTTCCGCTGAACGGCCGGGTCACTGGGCTCGGCTCCTCAGTGAAGACTTGAATGCAAGTTGCTTGCGCTGCTCCTTATATACCCACACAGCGGGGCGGAGCTCGGGATGCAAATCCCGCAGACCAAGGTACATTGTGTACCATTGTTTCGTTTTGTTACCACTCGAAGGTGATTGGGCTCTTGGGCGAGACCCCATTCATCAGTCTCTTTCTGACGTAACGTCTCCGTTCCCTCCTTCAGGTAACGAGGGTTACATACGTAACCTAGACGTTTTTCTCCATTGGTTTGGCTCATTTCTTGAAACAGACCGGACAGTCTCAACACTCTAAGTTCATTTGGCAAAACAGTCTTACAGTTCAGCACAACACTATAGCTCACTTGCAAAAGCTCATATCTCTCCCAAAACTGTTCACTCATGCTTCAAAACTAAATTACTTTCCCATATAAAGAGTCAGTGCCACGGAAATGGCAAAGATCCTTCTTATTTGCTTTGGCTCATTTCTTGAAACAGACCGGACAGTCTCAACACTCTTGGTGCTTTTGCCAAAATAGTGTGGGTGGTTTGGCACAACACCATGGTTCACCTGCAAAAGCTCATACCTCTCCCAAAACAGTTCACTCATGTGTCAAAACTAAATTTCCTTCTCATTTAAACAGTCAGTGCCCCCAAAATGCTTCGTCCCTTTGGCAATGTGTAAGCACTGCAAGTCAATATGTTTAGATGTTTTGTCACTATGGCAGAGGACCATTGAAATATCCCTCATGTCCACCTTTCAGTCTTAGCCCAGTCCTTCAGTGACAATGGTTACTGTACTGTTTTTTCTCTAGCTAACAGAATACAACTGTGTATAAAACTGAAAAAAAGAAAGAAATAGGATTTTAGGGTAAGAGTAGCCTCCAAGGTTTGACATCACACATTGCACTCACACTGCCAAGGAAATTGTAACCATTATCATTCACACACATAAAGTAACTTCCATATATCAGAGTAAAAAAAAATGTATACAGCATAATATACTGTAATATAAACACACAAACAAAAAACAATGAAAATGATATGCAGCCTACAGTGCTGTAAATAAAGCTGGAGTTTCACAACTAACAGTTCTTCACTGGCCACCGTCCTCACCCTCCTGGTCATCCACACGCTGCCTGTCTGGCCACAGATTCTCGTCCACATCACAGCGTATAATCTTCCTTGCGATGCAATGAGGGAAGAAACGGCGTGCATGTCGCAACCATCCCCTACAATGATCTCCTGTGATATCTTCACATGCAGCGTCCATTGCATGGAGCAGGGACCTCTGATCTTGAGCCCGATGCTCATACACTCTCCACCTCCAAGCAAAGAAAAACTCCTCAATTGAATTGAGGAAAGGAGAGTAAGGTGGTAAGAACACCATGACCATCCTTGGATGAGTAGTGAACCAGGCCCTGATGAGCGGGCCACGGTGGAAATTCACATTGTCCCATACAATGACATATCGTGGTAGGTGAGGCCCTACGAGACCTCTCTCATTTTCAGAGATCAAATCAAGATGAAGGCGGTCCAAGAAGATGAGGAGCTTCTGTGTATTGTATGGGCCAAGAATGGGGATGTGAGTGGCCACACCCATTCTCAGATATGGCAGCACACATAGTTATATTACCCCTCGCTGGCCTGGGACATCCACCGTGACCCGGTGGCCAATAATATTACGGCCACGTCTTCGGCCCTTGGCCAGGTTGAAGCCAGCTTCATCCACAAACACGAGGATGTGAGGGGTCTCGTTTCCTTCCAATGCCATTATTCTCTACAATGGCGTAAAAAAAGAAAACATAAAATCAGTCATACAGAAGAGTCATACACCACATTTACAGACAATTACATAGGAATGTTCTATGTTCTCCACAAGTTCAATATACTACTGGCCACTACTCCAGTGGTTCCAAACCTGGGGTACATGTACCCCTATGCAGAGGTACTACAGGGAGTATTTGACAGAAAGGGGAGGAGGAAAATCATCAATGACTAGACTTACTGAAATGTTACAGTAAAACCCACAGTATTAGATAGATTTAAATGGGAGGCACTAATTGCAGCTCTTTGACCCTTTTTCTTATTGTATGTTATATACTTCAAAATAAGGATTATAATGATAATTGCATCATACAGTAAGCTGCAGTTTTTAGGCAAAATGTTGAAGTCAGATAAATCAAATACTTTCATACCTGGATTACCTGGATACACAAATCAGGTAAAGTGGGTACTGAAGCCAAAAAAGTTTGGGAACCACTGCTTAATTGTAAAAAGGTTATAATGATGGACAACCAGTAACTGACTTGCATGTACATACTGGTACCACAGCTCTTTCACTCTATCAGAGTTCCTCTCAAATGGTACCCTGTAAATTTGCTTCATTGTCATCTGATACTTCTTCAATATCCGGTCTATTGTGGAGATGCTTATAGAGTTGACATTTTGGAATATGGCATTGTCTTGTAGGATTGCAGCGCGCATCTGTCTCAATGTGATGGCATTATTTGCCATCACCATGTTACAGATCTCTTGTTCTTGTTGTTCACTGAGAAGTTTTCCTCTACCACCCGTGCAAGGTTGTCGTCCAATCCTAGACATAGAATTCAAAGGACAACACTCCATTCGTAATGTATACCTTATGTATTCCTTACAGAATGAGTTACCTATGTAATTGTATTGTTGTTTTACTTACAGTAACTTTTCCACAATCTAATGCATCACTGCACAGTGACTGGAATACTACTGTAAACTGTATCATTTGTATTTTTGTTTTACTTACAGTAAATTTTATTCAATATAATTGATTACTGCATTGTGAGGCCATGGTTGATGACATGGTCTATAATTGTGGCCCGAATTTCATCCGGGACAGCATGGTGTCTTCGTGCTCCTCGGCCTCTTCCCCCTATTCCACCACCACGCACCCTTACTCCTCCTCCTCTTCTTCCTCCTTCTCTTCCTCTTCCGCGAGCAGGCAGCTGCCCTTGTTCATTTACTTGGCCAGGTGCCTCCATGTTCAGAAATTGTACTGGTCCCGCATGGTCAAGCTCTTTACATACATGTTTGGCAGCATTCACAGTCATGGACAGCACCTGTCATGTAACTAAACATACTGCTAGATTGGTCATCTGAGATGTGTGAAAATCCTCCTTCATTAGTCAAGTTCTAGTTTCACCTGACTGTCAATTGCTGTAATAAATTTATCAAATGTTCCAAGGATTCATGTATGGTATTAATGGTATTATGTTCTTGTCTAATTTTGACAATTGAACAGACTATTGTGCATGTGATGACTTATACAATGAAATGACACTGACACTTTTTGGAGTGAACAACCATTAGACTGAGAATCAACAATCAGTTTAGATCAACAAGATCTATTCATTTGGAAATTGTGCTAAATGTAGGCTACCTGTACTTAATCATTTGCAAAGATGTACTGAATAATTGAGACAAGTACTTAGACATTTGCAATTTGATGAAATGAATGAGAAAATCAATTCTGTTCTGAACAATTGCCAAGTGGTTTGGAGGTTTGTCCATGTTGTTTTGAGAATGTAATTTCTGTTTCAAGAAATGAGCCAAACCAATGGAGAAAAACTCTAATAGAAGTCAGTCAGTCAATATGCTATGTTATATTTTTTCTTGATATTTTTTCATTTATATAGTATCTTTAATTTCTTTTTATTTATATTTTTTTTTTTATATAGTTTATTTAATTTCTTTATAATTTTTATAATGTTGATGGTTCGTCAATTTGTTACTTTTTTTTTATTTGGATATTTTTTCTTTTAATGTGCCCCATCATTTCAGAAAGTGGTAAAACGATTTTTATGTGCCCCATCATTTCAGAAAGGGCGGAAGTATAAACAAAGGCATCGATTCAGCTCAAGAGGCAGCGCAAATCATCTCTTTAATTGCAAGCTACAGCACGAAATAAACCTGAATGAACATCAGAAGGTATGCTGTTGAAAGATACTTTACTACTAAAAATATATCATCGCTCATGTAATGATACAATGTTTCAAGTGCAGAAAGATGATGTCAATAGGCTTATGAACGTGACTTCACCTACGTTTACCTCAGGAAAGTTAACCAGTGTTCACAGTTAGTTAGTTTGCTATAAAACACTTCAAATGTGCTTAATAGGCATGGCGCCGGTATGAGATTTTGACGGTATGATAACCTTAAGCAAAAAAATATCACGGTTTCACGGTATCACAGTATTGTTGTTACAGCTCTGAAATGTTATTTTTAAATGACTGGGCAAAAAAACAGATCAGTTTTTCTTCCGCGGGACACAATATATTTTGTTTTTGAACAACATACAAAAAACAGTAGGATTAGATTATTTAATTATCTTTTTTTATTTGATTTGTTTGATTTTCTTCCAATAATTTGTTCATCACGAACAGTGAGTGATCTGCCTGTTACAGTATTTTTCTCTGTGTGTCCGTCTTCAGCGTCTCTGGCCTGTGTAAACGGGCGTTAACAGACTTCATATTTTCACATAAATGACGGTATAAACAAAGGCGTCGATTCAGCTCAAGAGGTACTGCGTATGTGTCGAGCTCATCCGTCTGCACTCATCTGCGGTTGAGTATACTTTTGAAAAGTGGTGCACGAGACGGAAAGGAATGCTGAATGTGAAGTGTACACGGGCCTTAAGTTCGGCCATCCTACACACACGTGACTGAGCGCTCGCTCGCACCAACAGGAGGAGGAGGGGTCAGTGTTACTCTCTACACTGCACTCAGCCTGAGGGATTCCTACTCTACTTTCGGTCATTGAGGAGACATGGAAAACAGCGCATACCGCAGGAACGGTATAATGGAAAATATAAGTGTTTTTGAAACCGTGAAATTTTCAAATCGCAGTATACTTGAAAACGGTAATCGGCCCATGCCTAGTCTGTGGTTTTAAAAGGTTGCATTAGCGATTAAAGAAAAAAACACTTAAGCAAAACATGATCAGGTCAAAGTGGCTGAATAATTTTTGGTCCCAAATTTTTTTAATTTTACTGGTAGTCCACAGTATGAAGAATTTTTGGGGTATATTATGTCAGTTTACTTTATTTTGCTATTACATTAATGAACTATAGTGTCCTGCACCCACTAGTAAAAAATAAACATTATATCTGGTGTCTGAATAATTTTTGGTTTGCCTTTGTATGTATGTGTATGTATAGATAGATAGATATACAGTCATCATTGTTGTATCATTATCCTGTTAAACACCATGTTAAACACATCTCTAAATAATTTCAATTCAAATTAAAATTTTGCAGTAATTGTTATTAAGAGGAATGTCTTCGCTCAAATTATACTACTGGTAAAATCTTAAATCCACTTTAATACTAGACAAATCAAACTACTGTTGACTAAAACTAACTGCACATGCACCGGTAAACAAACAACAGTAATACAGAATGTTAATATTGTTAACGTATTGTTAAAAATAATAGTTACAGCAGACAAACCAGGGTTCCTCAAATCTTGCTCTGGAGGACTGATAAACCAATTTCCATCATTTGTAGTGTATTTACAACACCGCAAGTTTTCCCTTTTCTAGTTTAGATAAAGCATTTGACAACCAAAACACAGCAGGCCGAACACAAATACAAGCAACAAACTACATCAGACCTTCACTAGGAAGTACAGCACTTGTTTGTCCAAACAGCGTTTCATTCAGAATTCATCAAACATACCTGATCATCATGATGTCCCAATATTATCAATATCTGATTTATCTGAATAGATTTCATGTAATTACTTATGCAATTATGAGGAAATACTACTTTAAATACTACGTAGTGATCCTGCTTCTGTGTGCTTTACGGGCAACATCAGACGGAAGTGACATCAACAGTAACCTGGTCAACATCAGAAATGCGCACCAGATATTTGTTAATATTTCTCAAATTTACTTCACTATATTAAAGACTCCTGAGAGACAAGTTGATTTTCACATGTTTTCACTATTAGTAATATCGAACAGGTTTCTGATTACCATACGTCACAAATCAGCTCTTAATACTTTTCAGAGTGATGCAAATAGACTTAACTAGTCCACAAAAAAACAAAACATAGATTACAAAATACTGTGCCATTTTCAGTTGGAAAAAAAAAAACTTTTAATTTGTATTCTGGATCCTGATCCCCAGATGAAACATTTCTCTGAATGAAGTTCTTGTTTTCTTTAATGTAATTCCTGTAATTCCAATTTTTATTTTATTTTTTAAATGTCTATAAGAGCAGCTTTTTTTTTTTGTTTATTTTTCTGTAGAAGAAAAAAAAAAGAGAGAGAATTAACAACAACAGGGAAAAAACACACTAGCTGTGTCATGAATTTGACTTTAAAATAGTTTTCAAAAATGACATTTCTACAAGAAGAAATTACTTTTTTCCCCTCCAGTCTATAACGATCATGATCCTAGTTCCTTTCTCTTGTTTTCATCCTGACAGTTTATTCAAGTTCTTTTTATTCAAGACTCAAGGGTAATATTCTCTGATGATTTGATGCTTGGAGAGATTTAAATTAGCAAGTTATTTACCATATAGACTGTCATGTCTTCGTTTTGTACTGAGAAACACGAAGACTGAAAAAGCAAATCCACTCACAGCTTTGTCATAAATTTGCCTTTCAAACTTTGCTTGTTTATATGCTCACCAGTATTGGTTGTGTGCTTGTTTTATTCACCTGACCTTTTTGAATTTATTGGTCTGAACACCGACATTTGTATCATCTGCACAGTTTATTGGGTGTTGAACACAAAGTTCATCCACATACAGTGAAACACCTGAAAGTACCTGAGGACTGAAACTGAAGAGGATTCTATTATAGAGACACTGAACACTGTTTACTTTCTCATGAAGCTCTAACACTGTTTTCAGAGACTAACTTGTAGGATTGGACTATTGCAGATAATATTTGTGCACTGTATGAACACACAAATTAATTTGACTGTGAATTAGGAATGAATGCATCAAACCTGCAGTTCTTCAGAAAAATTCAATTTAAATATGTACAATATATAAACATACAAAATATGTTTTAAAAATTGTAAACAAAATGAAAACAAACACTTGTGGTATAAAAATATTGACATAAAAAATGTGACATTTACTTTTTTCTTATATACCATCACACACATTTTCATGATAATTCAAGCAGGGAGGACCAATGACATATTAATAACTGATTATAAGTATCATAAACAATGTAGCCTACTTTATTTCCTGTGAACTTTCTGTTCTCATATTTCGATGATAAGTGAACTTGTACAGTCATTAAAAGCAAATATTGTACAAATGTCCCTCCGGACGACACTTTTGGCCACCACTGTGAATGTGTAACAATAAAATAAGCATTTATTGCAGTACATTGAAAAATTTAAACACTAGATTTCCATATATGTAAATGTATTATTGCATTATATATTCCTGTATATTTTTAGTCTGTAAGGGCAATATACAAAGAATAACAATGCTGAAGCAAAGTGTTACAATGTGCTTCTCCAGATTAACTGAGTGTTACGATGTGTTTCTACGACGCATTACTTTGTGTTTCTCCAAACTGCGTTTCATTTAGAAATCATAAAACATACCCATGATGCCCTAATAGTATTCTTATGTTGTGTTTAACACACAATTATTTCTGGAATTATGGTTACTGCTCATCCACTTCTGTATGCCGTGTGTACGTAATGTCGTCAAGAGTTACCAGGAAAAATTTCAGATGTGAGTTTTTATTTTACTACATCAAACTTCATCTTCTGATTAATATGAAGTTACGTGCCAAAATTCTGCAATGTTCAGCACACAAGGAAGAGGTAGCCTGAGATAAAGCATGCAAATGATCCGAACACCTAGATCTACAGTTTGTTGGGTCTTGAACATAAAGAACATAAAATCTGACCGAGGTGTAATAAGGAGTTAATGAATCAAGTTACAGTTTTAATCTTCAGAAATATACAGTAATCAGTAAAGAATACAACTTTTATTTAAAAACGGTAAACAACATTAACAAACACTTTTGTTATAGAGTCCAGGCAGCAACATACTGTCAAACTCATTTGTCCTTAAAAAAAGTTCCTTTTTCAGTGTTCCAAAAACTCTTTCTGTAAAAGAATGCATATGGCAATACATTGTCAAATTTGAAGAAGAAAAAAAAGTCCCCACTTGTCTGCTTCTGTTTCTTCTTCTTGGTTTTCTTGATCAGTGGTTTTGTTTCAATTTTCTGCTGTTGATTCTGCAACAAAAAAAAGTAATAATAATAATAATAATAATAATAATAATAAAAACAATAAAAACATTATTGTAGAGTGATAAACACAGATCCATCTATGGTTTATATACAGCAGCATTCGCACTGACACATTGTCAGTGAACTTCAGCCTTCCATCTGATCAGTCAATTACTGGATTCACTTGTTGGATTTTTTTAGCTTTTTAAATGAAATCTTTATACATGAATCAAGCAGTTTCAGCTGTACAGGCTCGTGTTGATATGAGCGTGTGATGATGAGGCAAATGAACTCTCGTGCATCAGTGAGAGTGAGATTGTTGAGTTTGATAGAGAAGTTTCCTCTAAGATACTCATCAGAGAAAGTTTCAGTTTCTGTAACTCAACCAGAAGAACATTAAGATAGCAACAGTCATGGGTTTAATTCATAAAAATATTTAATACAAGACTAGGCAGTAGTGGCCTGCTATTTCATCTTTTATTTAAACATATTGAAACTGTGTTGATGTAGATTTTAAAAGCATATCTATCGCTGAACACATGCAGAAGACTTTTGGCAGAGGTTTATTGCATTATTCAGCCTGAAGGTGGCGCTCTAATGTTGACGCACACACGACATACGCATGTGTGCATGTAAAGCAATCTTAGTATAGCTTTAAATCAGTATTTATTGCCCCCAAATGTTATTTTGGAATACTAAAATTTGTGGACGAATTCTGTTGAGGAAAAGAAAGTCATGTCTATTCTCAAACACGTACAACAAACACATATAAAGGCTAAATAATTTATATTTTCTTTAATTACACTACTCCACATAGGAAGAACAGACTTGCCAGCTTTGTAGTTCCTGAACTGAAGCAGACTTATATACACATAGCTGAAGTGGACTGATCTGGAGTGAGGTTTTCATAAAGTAACGTGAAAATAAACAGGACAGTCTCAAATCTGTCCCAGTGGCTCTCAGTAGAGTGCGCTGCAGATTTATATCTCACCACAGGTTTATATTGGGGAAACTGTGGGGCGCTGTAGAGCAGGGGAGGACTCAGGCACCGTCTGCCCCACTTTAGTATCATAATTTGTTGATGCTATGTGTTGAATTTTTTTAATGTATCCTACTGTATCTACATGTAATGTATTTAATTTTAGTATTATAGTAATCTAGAATATTAAAAAATATTTTTTTATTTTTGTATATTTGTTATCAAGTGATGTTGGTGAGATGTTGAAAAAAATGATGTGGTCAGAGTGAGTTTGTCTTTGACTTCCTCTGTTTTTTGTTTTTTTCTTCTTCTTCCTCTGTTTGATGTTGAAGTTTTTTTTTTTTCTTCTTCTTCTTCTTCCTCTGTCTTTGCTTCAGAGCTGCAGTAAATTGATATAACTGCTGTGTGGAAGGAAGATTTCATACTGGAGTGTTTTAATAATGAGAACAACATGAAGATCATTCTGCTTCAGTTCTGTGAGTTCATTACATTATATTAATACATTTACATGCAATTCAGAAACAGTCATAAATTGTTTCATGCTTCACAGTAATTTTAAGCAACTATCATCCTTTTTCATTTTATAGATGTTTTAATCTGTTATCAGTATGGAGTGTCAGATCTATTAACTGATCTGGGATCAAATGTGATCATAAACTGTGATCTTGATGAAAATGAGGTTTATTGGATTTTACTGAAAACAGCAGATCCTCCAACAGTGATTCTACGATCAATGTCAGCTACAACATCACCTTTTTATTTAAATGATACATTCAGAAAGAAATATTCAGTGCAGTTTAAACATCGTCTGGTTATTAATAATGTGACTGCTGATGAATTAGGAGTTTATTACTGTATGAACACACGCACACCTCCAAAACTCAGCAACAGCATCAGAATATACTTCAACGGTGAGTTCATTTTGATGAATTAGGAGTTTAAATTAAAGATTCGATCGGGAGCCTGGTTGAAACATGAGCTGAATTCCACAGAAAGGCAGGATGTTGTAAATCAACTCCTAGCACCACACTCTGATAACCAACCAACTCTTTCACAGAACAGCTTTCAACATTAACACCATTAGAACAATTATTGACAATTTCAATTTGAAGAAGAGATTGTCTAATTTGGGGCAAGTAATCGAAGAGATGGACAGTCTGACCCTCACATGTAAAGCCATGAGAGTAAACAAGATCATTGGATTGACTTCCCCCCACCTAGCAAAACCAGACTGAAATTCCTAAGGAGACCTGTTAACCCCTCTGGTCTTCACAGGACATATCCTTACTCCCCAGAATGGCACAGAGAATGCCTTCCAATGCATATATGCACCAAAATGAACTCAAAAAAGACTTCTAAATGGATATCAGTCCATTGGTTAACTCCATTTTATACCTGTAACCCCACACATTTGACTTTAATGTTTCTAATCACTTATTGTGTATGTCTTTTTAAATAACTCTTGAATAGCTTAAGGGATCATATTCATGTTTATTATGTGTGTGTTCGAATCTTCTTGCTTGAAAGGTTTCTGACCATCAGTTATTTGTCAAATGTATCATATTCTTGTTATAGGAATCATGTCCAAATTATACCCTGCAAGAGCGGGAAAATTCGGACCTCGTGCTTGATAAGATAACATATGATTTATGAATGGGTGGGACAAACATCGGAACACCCTGAGAAAAGACAATATCTAATTGGTCAAGACAACATTTGAGGTGTGGCCCCAAAAGGCCAGTTTAAATACTCAGGACACCATCAAATTTTTGCTTTTAGCCTTTTAGCTTTTAGCTTGCATTTAGCTTTTGCTATCAGTCATGCCGGCTTTTAGCTTTGCTTGTAGTTTAAGCTTTAAGTGAGGCTTTGTCATCACTTTTAGCGTTCTTCGAGCGCCGTTCCAGCGTGCTTCGGCCTGCACTCCTGCTGCTACTTAGCCACGATGAGAAGAAAAACACCACCTAGTCTCGTCAAACTTTACTTCTATTCTTTTACTTTAGTTTCTTTTCTTTTCCGTTTGAGAGTTTGTGTTCTGAGTTAAGTTTTGTAACGCCGGTCTCCGAGTCTGACCTCGAGTGCCCGTTCAACTACAACCAGCCCACAACTCCGCATCTTCAGCCAACGCCCAACCACGGGCTTCCCAAGACTTCACTTTAACGACTACTGAACTTCCAGCCAATCAGCAACTTCGGGAAACCCCCTTTTCAGCGACAAAAAGGGAACCCCGTTAAACAGGCAACGCAAGTAACCTCCAGACTCACATCTGTACTGGTGTTATCTAATATAATTTTAACCTCATTGAGGAACTCAGTGCGAGAGGTTAATTAAGTGATTAAATGGTTGTTCATGTCTATGCAATTTCACGTATTGCTGTAAACTTGAGATTTCACATTTTCATCCTCTTAAACTCACTCTTTCCTAACGTTCTATCCTCCTGCAACTTGTGTGAATGTGTGAGTGTGTGTGCTTATGTGTTAGATTAGTTTTATATGTCTTAGATTTATCTAATAAAGCCTTATTCATATTGAAAAGAGATGTATCTTGTGTTTTGTGCTTACAAGTCAATGTCTTAAACTGCCGATCTTGTTACTGTGCTAATTAATAGTGTTTTCACTATACTTTGAATATTAATATCCAGCGCAGATTTGATGTTAAACGGCGCGTTCAGTGAATCGCTGGCCATTCGTTCAGTGAGCCGTGAAACAGTGATTCTGTTCAAATTCCCTTTAAAATCTTAAATGATTCCCTTTGAGCTAAATTGACCTGTTTCCCTTACAATTCGTTGATTCTGTTCAAATTCCCTTTAAAATCTTAAATGATTCCCTTTGAGCTAAATTGACCTGTTTCCCTTACAAAGATTTTTAAACACTTAGGAAAACCACGATTAACCCTCTCAGTGGTTGCTCCACACAGAGATGAATATGTTATAGATATTCATTTCATATCACACTTTCTTTACAGAATCAACTCAACTAACTCACAATCATACAGCGGTCGACTGCATTGATCAGAATCAAACACAATATCAGATTATCATCATCATATCTGCTCTGATGAATGGACTTCTGATCATTGTGGTGATTGGTGAGGTTTTTTTTTTTTTAACTCACAAATAATATACGCATTGGTGTAAAAACATCAATATAATCAGTTCTCTGCAGGTGAAGTTTTTTTAATTTGGCCTTCTGAGTGTGTCTTCATATATATATATATATTTATATATATATATATATGTGTGTCTTCATATATATATATATATATATATATACATTTCTGTTTCATTTTTAGTTTTTTGCTGCTGGAAAAAACAGAGCGGTTGGGAAAACACATTCACGCTGATCTGCAGACAAAGTTACTTATCAGCCTCAATTTTAGGAGCAATGAGGTGAATGTGAAGAAATGTATTTGTTTATGTATTTATAGCTAAATGCAATTACTGTAAGTTTTAATTATTGAGGATACAAACTGTCATCCCAACAAAATATTGTAGCTTTTTTGTCTGGATTAATTTAAATCAACTGCAGCTGAATCTTAATATTGTTTTCATTGTTTCTCTTTCAGTTCATTAATGTGGAAAATATTCAGCAAGCAAACAGCAGCTGTGTGACTGCATGAAATATTATTAAAGTATTGTGTTTAAGTCAAGAACATATTTTTTCTATGGTGTACTTTCATGAGTTTTGGGGATAATAGTTATCACACTTCTTACTCCAGTAAAGTCAGTTTATGTGGGCACATATTAGGTTATAGCTAAAAAAAAAAAAAACAGTTTCTATGGGCACATATTTTTAAGATATGGCTACAAAAATGATTGAAAATATAATTGGTAAACTGTTAAATAGAGAGTACAGTGACACATTCATGACTATTTATTATATTTTTTGTAGTGTCAAGAACGTGTGAAAGCAGGTCAGGTCCTCTCTTGTGATATGAACAGACCCTTATGCTGCTGTTGCACTCATTAATAGTTGTTTTTGGGTAAATTTATATTTGTTATGTTGTTTTTTTTTCAGCAAATATCTACAGAGTGTAACTAGGCTACACAGTGTGGGTAAACTCAACTGAAGCTCTAACCAAAACCATAAATATGTTTGGTTGGTCACTTGACAGCCAACGACAAACAGGGTCTGTCACCTTTGTCTAGAGTCAGGTGTAACTGAGTACCAGTGTCTAACAGCTCTCACAGTTAAGATATATTATATAAGATTGTTTTATATTGCTTTGAATATAGTTATTTACACTTGAACTTCATTGGAAAAGTGTGTGGTGCGGGGTGTGAGGGGTGGGGAGGTGGGGAGTGGAAAAACAGCGACCCCAAGTGTATTTAAGCTTGAGCTTGTTTGGGTTTATTAAAGGGGGAGTGGAAAGAAAGTTCCGGTTTATTAAAAAGAAGGTTTTAGAGAAAGGAGATGGTTGATTTGTTAATGTTATTAGTTTTTTTTTAGGCAAGATGTGATTGAAATGATACGCTTCAACAAAACGATACTATATACAGCACCAAATTCAGGGGGGTTTAATCCTGCTCCTGGAGGGTCAACATCCTGCAGAGTTTAGCTCCAACCAGCTTCAACACACTTGCCTCGAAGTTTCAATCAAGCCTAGCTTTGTGTTCACATCCGTCAGTCAGTCATATCAAAAATTCAAGTAAATTAAAAAGTTCATGTAATAATGGTGATGTTTCATTACAAACAAAAAAATTAATAAATGGTGGTGTAGTAAAAAGTATGTGGTCCGAACAAACTTGACTTCCTCTGATATGGTTTTCTTTCTTCCTGCTTTGCTTCAGAGCTGAACTGATGTCATTTTAACTGCTGTGTGGACAGGAAAGTGTGTTTTAATCACAGCAACAACATGAGGATCATTCAGCTTCAGTTCTGTGAGTTTATTACATGATATCAGTATACTGACATGCTTTATAAACTTGGAACAGTAATTATGTTTCACAGCTATAATGTTTAATGCTGTAATGGTTAATCTTTATCTATAATGTTTATCTTTTTTTTTTTTTTTTAATTTTATTTTTTTATTAATCTGTTGTCAGTATGCAGTATCAGATCTATTAACTGATTTGGGATCAAATGTGAGCATAAACTGTGATCTTGATGAAAATGATGTTTATTGGATTTTACTGAAAACAGCAGATCCTCCAACAGTCATTCTACGATCTTTCTCAACACAAACACCATTTTTTTATTATTGTAAGTTATTAAGTAAGAAATATTCAGTGCAGATTAAACATCGTCTGGTTATTAATAATGTGACCTGCTGATGAATTAGGAGTTTATTACTGTATGAACACACGCAAACCTACACCTCCAAAACTCAGCAACAGCACCAGAATAAACGGTGAGTTAATTTGCTCCTGTAGTGATTAAGACATTTATGATCAATGTGTTTATTTACCTTTTTATTATTTGTTATAATTATTTGTGGTTGTTCCAGACGGAGAGGAACAGGTCTGTGTTGTAGATATTAAACTGCAGTCACTGTACTCCAGTAAAGACTAACAGTTGTTACTGTAACTGTGGATATTTTCTTTACAGAGTCAGTTCAACTAACTGAGTGTCACAATCAGACAGTGCTGGAGTTTACTGATCAGAATCAAACACAATGGCAGATGATAATTATTATCATAGTTGCTCTGACGAACGGACTTCTGTTCATTCTGCTGATCGGTGATTTAATTTTCTTATTGTTCTCAATAAAATTATCACATATTAAAACATAATAGTGTAATAAATATCATAATGCTCTCCTCCATAGGTGAAATTTTGTAATAACTTGGTATATTTGTTACCATTTAAGAAAAACTAATATAATTGTTAGTAAATATTAAATCTGGATTCTCTGTTTCATTCATAGTTTCTTTCAGCTGGAAAAGCACAACAGTTGGTAAAACATATTCATAATACTGATCTGCAAACACGAGTTATATATATCAACCATAAGAACCAAACCAATTTCTTCAATTGTAAAGTAAGTGAATGACTATCTATATTTATTTATTGCTAAATGTCATTACTGTAAGTTTTAATTATTAAGGATTCTGATGTTATCACAACATAATAAAGTCACTTTTTGTTTAAATTAATTTAACTCAACTGCAGCTGGATGATAATATTGTTTTCTTCTTACTCTTTCAGTTCACTGAGGTGCAAAATATTTAGCAAGTAAACAGCACATTTATGAGTCTATAACATGTGCTTATCCTGTGCTATATTCTTTTACAGAGTAATATCTGAGTATTTGGGACACTTGTTACACTTCTTACTGCAGTGAAGTCTGTAAAAAATATCTCCCACAATCCTTTGCCTGATTACACAGCATCTGGAGTCTAGTTTTGTTCTTGTCTGGTGGCAGTGCTGATTGGTTTCTGTTTTTATTTCTGGTTTGATTGATCTTGAAATGTTTTTTTCCCTGTTTTATGATTGCTCGCTGTCTGTTTAAATAAAGCTTCAAATGGGTCGTTGCTCGAATGTTCTGACTGATGTTTCATGCTGGAATTTTTGATTTTGTTTTTTGTATAGTTATTTTTAAGTAAAAATAGGAAAGTATGCTTTTAGTTTACTTTTTATGTACTTCTCAGAAATGGGCTTTATGTACTTCTCAGAAAAATACTTAAAATGACATTTAAGTATACTTGACTTAATACTTACAAAAAGTCTAAATATACTTGAACTTTACTTAAGTATACTTAATAAAATAAACTTGAAGTATACTACTTTTTGGTAAGGGGTTTCATCACAGAGTTATAATTTTTTAAAAATCTTTTTGGTGTTGTTACAGGCGACACAGTGGTGTTAAACTCAACTGAAGTGCTTAACCAAAACCAAACATTTGTTCCATTGGTTGGTCATCTGACAGCCAATCACTTCACATTTGTCTAGATTGAGGTTAAAGCTTGAACCAAGTGTCAGTATCTTTATGTATGTGTGTATCTCAGTTCTCACAGCTGTCTGAAACTCAGATAGAAACAGCAGCATTACAGACCGTCTGTTTTGTAGCGTATATCTACACATTTAGTGTCAAGGAGCTTTACGAGTGTTTAAATAGTAAAGCCCCTTCACACGAACTGAAGTTTGTATTGCTTTGAATATCCAATAGTTAATAAACTGCAACTGTCAAAACTATTGTTAAGTATTCACATCTGATCTCTGTATTTTCTGTTTCTCAGTCTGTCTTGACTTTTCTGAACTTCTTGGCAAGTGAAAAAAACACAACAACAACAATAATATAATCAAATTTTCAACATTTTTAAGTGAATGTTTGTGCTTGTTTTAATATTGGAAAGGCTTTGCATGGAGGAAGCACATGATACTGAAACACAACTTCAGTTCTGTGTGAGATTATTAGATATAATTTATTTCATGTGCTTTGTAGCTACTCTTTTTACAACTTCGGGAAATCATTTTAAGACAATTTGCTCTTCAGTTGATTTATTGTCGCATATAGGCTTACATAGTGTAACTGAGGTCTACAACAGATGTTACAGAGATTAACAGCTTTAATTAAATGGAAGACGGGTTCATTTGTTTAGAGAGAAAAAACAACCTGCCCTCCTTGTGTCAGCCACTGGAGGCTCTCTAGACCCACAAGGCCTCCTTACTCTAAACAGGCTAGAATAATCACCAAACTGAAGTGACATGCAGATCGTCATTCTGACTTGAAAATATATTGAAAGAGAGAAACAAAAGGTTCAAAAATACAGCCTTTTCATGAATTCGCCATCCAAATTCATTTCATATTTGTTTATAGGCATATTGGTATAATAAAAATATTGTATTTATTATTATTATTATTATGATTATTATTATTATGAATGCTGACAACAAGCACATGTCCAACATGTCACGTTTTCATGATGAACCCAAACCAAAATGTCTCTGCAAGAGACTGTAAAGGTTAAAGGTCTATCTGTAATCTATAACAATAATTACTATTGCCTAAACACTGAGAATAAATGTAATGTGCTATATGAGAAAGAAAGCACTGAATCATTAACATCTATAGACTAGTCAAGTATCATGTCTCACAAATTAACTGCTTCCATCATCACTGTTCAGTTTGATTTAGTATTATGGTGCAGACTGATAGGTTCTAACTCAGTCTGATATAATTTCATGATTATTCACATTACACAACTGATTGGTTTCTTTTCACATCAGTAGCCAATGAGGTTGCTGCTCAACATTCAAATTCTTGGCTAGTGCTTGCTGTAGCAGTTGTGTCACCCTCCACCTCCCCCAGCTCCACCTGTATAGATCTGCTATGGGGTGATAAATGTATGCTATGGGAGTTATTCATATATGTTATATTTGCAGCAGCAGTATTTCTTACATGCTCACAGCATCATGTTGTGATGTATTGACAATGGCTAGTCTCTGTACTTGCTCTGCCTCAGCAGCAGCATAGCAGAACTATTTCGCCAAACACATTAAGATTGTCATGTACATTACCATACTAAACTCTCCGAGAGCTGTCATTACAGATCTGAGTTTATGTGAAGGATTCATCTGATTCAAACCAGTAACTCACATATTTTTCTGGCCCAAATCCTGTCCAAAGTGTCAGTACATTTAGTGTCTTCAGTTCAGCAGACCGTGGAAGAAATCTGGCCTGGCCCGGGAGTCGAACCAGGGACTGTCTAACAGAGCTACCCACTCATGCACTACAACACTCCTAATCTGAGTCATAAACTCCACAAGACAAAGAAAAAAAAATATTATGTTTGAGGGTTTTTATTCTAAACGTTGCAGAAATACAAGTCTCTCTACTCTCTCAAATGACATATTTTTAGTTATACTTTAATATTTTGGATTAAACTTCAAATGTGTGGTGTTTTATGCAATATTTTAATCTTTTAAAATACAAAATCTAAAACAGTATTTACCATTCAAAAATGAATGGATGATGATGTGAAAATACATTACTTAATACATGTGTTATACTTTTTAAAATGTTCTTTAGGAAAAGACTTAATAATAACAATTTAGAAATGCCTCAGACTCAATTCTCAATTATCCCCAGTACATTTGATAAAATATATCTTTTTAACAAGACATTAGGACTCCTTTCCTGCTCGGTTTTTAAATGCAGGGTCACAAGCCTGATGTGGGTCACATGATCACAGGACTGATCTGAGCCACACACTTCTCAACAATCAGTCCTCATGCTTTCTGCCAGCTGTGCTTTCATTGCTACACATGACCCAGCTTTTGGCCATCAATGCCAGCCTGAGGCAACATCAGGACAAGATCATAGCAAGGTGTTTCATTATTTACATGTGTACCAGTGTGAACAAAAGCTGCAGTTCACTTAAAGGCCAACGGTTTCGCTAAAGGCTTTCTGAATTCTACATGTTCAGATAGACAAAAAAATTATTGATTTTTGAGTAATTTTCTCTTGAATCAGACATTCGTCGTGGAGCTGTTTATTTTGTGGATGAGGGTGGGGGATAAAATGGCTAGCAGCTAGTTTTGGTTATTGAGTTTATTTTAAAAAAATAAATTTGACTAATTAACCAAGTGGTTGGTAGCCATTAGATGTTGAAGAAAAGTGTGTACAGTGTGGTCAGAGCAAACTTGACTTCCTCTGATTGATGTGGGATAAGTTTTTTCTTCTTGTCTTTGCTTCAGAGCTGCAGCATACTTCATTTTCAGTGTTGTGTGGAGGGACAAAAGGCTTTATTATTTTTAGCTTTATTCACTGCAACAACATGAAGATCCTTCAGCTTCAGCTCTGTGAGTTTATGATCTGTGTTTTTACATGTTATGTGCTTTGTTTTGTTTTATAGATTCACAGTGTTTTAAAGCAGGTAGTCTTAATCATGATGTTTATGTTTTGTTTTGTTTTTTTATAGATGTATTAATCTGTTGTCAGTATGCAGTATCAGATCTATTAACTGATTTGGGATCAAATGTGAGCATAAACTGTGATCTTGATGAAAATGATGTTTATTGGATTTTACTGAAAACAGCAGATCCTCCAACAGTCATTCTACAGTCATTCTCAACACAAACACCACCTTTTTACCCTAATAAATCATTCAGAAAGAAATATTCAGTGCAGTTTAAACATCGTCTGGTTATTAATAATGTGACTGCTGATGAATTAGGAGTTTATTACTGTATGAACACACGTACACCTCCAAAACTCAGCAACAGCACCAGAATATACTTCAACGGTGAGTTCATTTACTCCTTAATAATTGTGATTATTTACTTTTCATTATTTGTTATTTATCACTTTTTTATACACGTCATCATAGTTCTCCCTCGTTCCAGAGATGAATGTGCTCCAGTAAAAGACTGACAGACCGTGAACACTTTCTTTACAGAATCAGCTCAACTAACTGAGTGTCACAATCATACAGTTTATGAGTTTATTGATCAGAATCAAACACAATATCAGATTATCATCATCATATCTGCTCTGATGAACGGACTTCTGCTCATTCTGCTGATCGGTGAGTTATTATTCTTATTGTTCTAAAAATTATCAAATTAAATACACATTAAGGTAAAAAAAATATTAATAGAATGCTGTTCTCTGTAGGTGAAGCTTTTATTTGGTTGTTTATTTATTTAATCATTTATTTATTTTGTCTCCATACTTTATACAGTTGAGGTCAAAAGTTTACATCCCCCTTTCAGAATCTGCAAAATGTTAAATATTTTACCAAAATAAGAGGGATAATACAAAATTCATGTTATTGTTTATTTCGTACCGACCTGAATAAAATATTTCACATAAAAGATGTTTACATAAAGTCCACACGAGAGAAAATAATAGTTAAATAGTTGTTTTATAAAAATGACACCATTCAGAAGTTTACATACGCTTGATTCTTAAAACTGTCTTGTTAGCTGAGCAGGTTTTTTTTTTTTTTTTTTTTTTTATAATTGTTCATGAGTTTCTTGTTTATCAGTTAAACAGTTACAGTTAAACTGCATGCTGTTCTTCAGAAAAATCTTTCAGGTACCACAAATTATTTGGTTTTCCAGCATTTTTGTGTATTTGAACCTTTTCCAACAATGGCTGAATTATTTTAGATCAATCTTTTCACACTGAGGACAACTGAGGGACTCATATGCAGCTATTACAGAAGGTTCAAACAGTCACTGATTCTCCAGAAGAAAAAAAAAAGACATGCATTAAGAGCCGGGGGTGAAAACTTTTTAACAGAATGGAGATGTGTACATTTCTCTTATTTTGCCTAAATATCATATATCTTGTAGTTTAAGCATATATATTAACAGTTTGCAGATTCTGAAAGGGGGAGGTAAACTTTTGACCTCAACTATATTTTTTTTTTTTTTTTTTTACCATTTAAGAATAATAATATACCTGTTAGTAAATATCGAAATCTAAGTTCTCTGTGTCTTTCTTAGTTGGTGCTGCTGGTAAAACAGAAGGGTTGGAAAAACACATTCATAATGCTGATCTACAGACAAAAGTTATATATCAACCATAAGAACCAAACAAACTGTACCTGTAATGTAAAGACAGTTTCTATATGGGCACATTTTAAAGTCGTGGCTTTTTTTTCTTTCTTTTTTTTTTTTTTTTTTGTAAATGGAAAGTAGAAGGAAAATTATCAGACATGAAAAAAACTTATACTTTCTGTCAGTCAGAGATAAAATGACACATTCATGACTATTTTTTATTTATGTATTTTATTTTGTATACTGTTATATTTAACAGATGCTGTGTCCTTGAATCTTTTGACAGAACAGAGTTTAAGTAAATATATATGAACAGAGTTTAAGTAAATATATATGAACAGAGTTTAAGTAAATATATATGAACAGAGTTTAAGTAAATATATATGAATAGAGTTTATGTAAATATATATGAATAGAGTTTAAGTAAATATATATGGACAGAGTTTAAGTAAATATATTTGAACAGAGTTTAAGTAAATATATACGAACAGAGTTTAAGTAAATTTATATGAACAGAGTTTAAGTAAATATATATGAACAGAGTTTAAGTAAATATATATGAACAGAGTTTAAGTAGATATATATGAACAGAGTTTAAGTTGATATATATGAACAGAGTTTAAGTAAATATATATGAACAGAGTTTAAGTAAATATATATGAACAGAGTTTAAGTAGGTCACATCCTCAGTCTCTGTGAAGAAACCCTTGACGAACACATGTATGAACCCTGATGCTGGTGTTGCAAAAAGAAAGTTGTTTTTGTTTATTGGGGACTTGTATTTTTTCCCTGAATTTCAGGATATTTTTATATATCAATATATATTTGTTATATAGTTTTTTTATTCAGCAGAAATCTACACAGTGTAACTACACAGACTGTGGTTAAACTGAAGCTCTAGCCAAAACCATGTTGTAGTTCCACTGGTTGGTCATGTGTGTACCAGTCTGTGAACAAGAGGCTGCAGTCACTTAAAAGACCAGTGTCTTGCTAAGGCGTTCTGAATTCTACCAGTTCAGAAGACACAAATGATGATTTTTGGTAATTTTCTCTTGAATCAAACATTCGTCGGGACTGTTCTATTTGGTGTTTTGAGGGTGGGGATTCCCCTGGTAGTGCTCGTTTTTGGTTATTTGGTATTTAAAAAATTAAGCTTAAATTTGACTACTTAACCAAGTTGGTTGGTGGCCATTAGGTGTTGCAAGAAGAGAAGTGTGTACAGTGTGGGGGTCAAGCAAACTTGACTTCCTCCTGATTGCATGTGGGAAAGTGTTTTTTTTTCTTGCTTGTCTTTGCTTCAGAGCTGCAAAGCATACTTCATTTGTCAGTGTGTGTGGAGGACAAAAGGCTTGCATTATTTTTTAGTCTGTTTATTCACCTGCAACAAACATGAAGATCCTTCAGCTTCAGCTCTGTGAGAGTTTATGAGATCTGTGTTGTGTTACATGTTTGAATGTGGCTTTGTTCAGTAATTGTTTTTGTTTTATAGGATTCACAGTGTTTTAAAGCAGGTAGTCTTATATGATGATGTTTTTTTTTTTTTTGTTTTTTTTTTATAGATGTATTAATCTGTTGTCAGTATGCAGTGGCAGATCTATTAACTGATCTGGGATCAAATGTAATCATAAACTGTGATCTTGATGAAAATGATGTTTATTGGATTTTACTGAAAACAGCAGATCCTCCAACAGTCATTCTACGATCTTTCTCAACACAAACACCACCTTTTTACTTCAATAAAACATTCAGAAGGAAATATTCAGTGCAGTTTAAACATCGTCTGGTTATTAATAATGTGACTGCTGATGAATTAGGAGTTTATTACTGTATGAACACAGCAAACACCTCCAAAAACTCAGCAACAGCACCAGAATATACTTCAGCGGTGAGTTCATTTACTACTTAATCAGTGTGATTATTTGCTTTTCATTATTTGTTATTTATTACTTTATACACACCATTATAGTTCTCCCTCGTTCCAGAGATGAATGTGCTCCAGTAAAAGACTGACAGTAACAGACTGAACACTTTCTTTACAGAATCAGCTCAACTAACTGAGTGTCACAATCACACAGTTTATGAGTTTATTGATCAGAATCAAACACAATATCAGATTATCATCATCATATCTGCTCTGATGAACGGACTTCTGCTCATTCTGCTGATCGGTGAGTTATTATTCTTATTGTTCTAAAAATTATCAAATTAAATACACATTAGGGTAAAAAAAAATATTAATATAATACTGTTCTCTGTAGGTGAAGCTTTTATTTGGTTGTTTATTTATTTAATCATTTATTTATTTTGTCTCCATACTTTATACAGTTGAGGTCAAAAGTTTACATCCCCCTTTTAGAATCTGCAAAATGTTAAATATTTTACCAAAATAAGAGGGATAATACAAAATTCATGTTATTGTTTATTTCGTACCGACCTGAATAAAATATTTCACATAAAAGATGTTTACATAAAGTCCACAAGAGAAAATTATAGTTAAATAGTTGTTTTATAAAAATGACACTGTTCAGAAGTTTACATACGCTTGATTCTTAAAACTGTGCTGTTAGGTTTTTTTTTTTTTTTTTTTTTTTTTGATAATTGATCATGGTTTCTTGTTTATCAGTTAAACAGTTACAGTTAAACTGCATGCTGTTCTTCAGAAAAATCTTTCAGGTAACACAAATTATTTGGTTTTCCAGCATTTTTGTGTATGTGAACCTTTTCCAACAATGGCTGAATTATTTTAGATCAATCTTTTCACACTGAGGACAACTGAGGGACTTTTATAATTATTACAGAAGGTTTAAACAGTCACTGATTCTCCAGAAGAAGAAAAAAAAGACATGCATTAAGAGCCGGGGGTGAAAACTTTTTAACAGAATGGAGATGTGTACATTTCTCTTATTTTGCCTAAATATCATATATCTTGAAGTTCAAGCATATATATATTAACATTTTGCAGATTCTGAAAGGGGGAGGTAAACTTTTGACCTCAACTATATGTTATTTTACCATTTAAGAAACAATAATATACCTGTTAGTAAATGTTGAATCTGTGTCTTTCTTAGTTTCTGCTGCTGGAAAAACAGAACGGATGGAAAAACACATTCATAATGCTGATCTGCAGACAAAAGTTATATATCAACCATAAGAACCAAACAAACTGTATCTGTAATGTAAAGACAGTTTCTATATGGGCACATTTTAAAGTTCGTGGGCAAGCGGTTGGGGCTGTTTAAGTTTTTTTTTTTTTTTTTTTTTTTTGTTGTTGTTGTTGTTTTTGTTTTTTTGGCAAAATGTCCTTACATTATTAAACCTCAGTTAATCTTGCCGTGTTGATGTGTATTTCTTGATTTGTTTCAGTCAGAATTTGTTTTCTGTTATAATGTTATTGACTCATTCATGTTCTATGGGTGGGGTTTCTGTAAAACCTGCTAGACCAGTGATTTGGTAGAAGGAAAATTATGAGACATGTAAAAAAAAAAAAAAAAAAAAAAAAAAAAAAGTAAGATTGCATGTGAAATGACAAGAGCTTTTTAAAATATTTTCTGTCAGTCATCAGAGATAAAATGACACATCATTATTTATTTATGTATTAGGTAGTATTTAGGTTCGTTAACTATGAACGAGATCGCTGTAATCCTGTAACAAGGGGTTTTGACTGAACAGAGTTTAAGTAAACATATGAACTAAGTAGAATTTATATGAACAGAGTTTAAGTAAATATATATGAACAGTTTAGAATTTGAAACTTAAAGTAAGCTTATATATGAACATGAACAGAGTTTAAGAATCACATATTAGAACAGCGTAATAAATTTTATAAATAATATAGGAACAGAGTAAATTATAGCAACAGCGTTTAAGTATATATGAACAGAGTTTAAGTAAATATTAATATACAACAGCGTCAAAATAGTAAAATATACAGAAACAGAGTTTAAGTAATTTGATATATGAATAGCCGGTTTAAATAATATATATGCAACAGAGTTTAAGTCAAATATATAATGAACAGAGTTTAAGTAATATATATATGAACAGAGTTTAAGTAAAGTATATATGAACAGAGTTTTAAGTAGCCGAGAAAGTTTATATTATGAATAGAAGTTGATATATATGAACAGAGTTTAAGTAAATATATATGAACAGAGTTTAAGTAATATATATATGAACAGAGCTTAAGTTAAGTAAATATATATGAACAGTTTAAAGTAACTCTATATGAACAGAATAAGTAAATATATATGACAGAGTTTAAGTAAATTTTGAACCAGAGTTTAAGTAAATATATATGAACAGAGTTTAAGTTAATTATATATGAACAGAGTTTAAGTAAATATATATGAACAGAGTTTTAGTAGATATATGAACAGAGTTTAAGTAAATTTATATATGAACAGAGTTTAAGTAAATATATATGAACAGAGTTTAAGTAAATGTATATATGAACAGAGTTTAAGTAGGTCACATCCTCAGTCTCTGTGAAGAAACCCTTGACGAACACATGTATGAACCCTGATGCTGGTGTTGCAAAAAAAAGTTGTTTTTGTTTATTGGGGACTTGTATTTTTTTCCCTGAATTTCAGGATATTCTTATATATCAATATATATGTTATGTAGTTTTTGTATTTATCAGAAATCTACACAGTGTAACTACACAGACTGTGGTTAAACTGAAACTCTAGCCAAAACCATGAATTTGTTCCGCTGGTTGGTCACTTGGGCATTTAACAGCCAATGATAAACAGTTTCTGTCACCTTTGTCTAGACTGGAGGTTTAACCTTGAACCGAGTGCAGTGTTTCTCCTGCACCTTTATGTATCTCAGTTCTCACAGCTGTCTGAAACTCAAATAGAAACAGCAGTTTGTCTGTTTTGTCTACTGTTTATCTACACATTTAGTGTTTCAATAAATGTAAAGGTCCTTCACACAAGTGTGTAATGCTTTGAACGTCCAACACTGCACACAAACTGCAGCTGTCAAAGCTGTTGTTAAATATTCACACCTGATCTTTGTATGTAAAGTTTTATCAGTCTGTCTTGACTTTTCTGTACAAGTGGAGAAAGAAAACAGTGACACCACGTGGCTCACACCGGAAGTTCCAGTTTATTTAAAAACACGATTTATTCATGGAATCTGGTTTTCAAATGACAAATGAAATGACATTAATAACATTGTGAAAGGATATTTAGGTCTCAAACAGTTCTTCTATAACTGAACAACTTGCAGCGAATCGTCATCATGAGAACATGCGAGATGAGTTGTAACTTATTTCTGAACTAATTATGAACATTAATGACCTGCAGAGGGACAGCAGAGGATTAGTTTCAGCTGTTCCTTTATTTTGAAATCTCAAAAACATTAACATACAGTAAAGGGCAATTATAGTTTATGAATTTAAATCTCTTATCATTTCCCTTTTTTAGTTTGCTAAAACAGTTTTTGTTGAAGCCTCTCTTTGCAGACGTTTGAATCTTCTCTCTCATACAGTCAAACTGATGAAAGAAGATTCAGAGAAGTCACAGAATCATAATGATTTTGAGAAATGGTCATATGAAATAAATTGATATTTTGATTCCCCAATCCCAACAAAAATGCCTCTTTGGTTGTTCAGTGTTTGCGGTATGCTCCCACACAAGGCAATCCTCTTCTCTCTCTGGTCTCGTCTCTCTCTCTCTCTCTCTCTCTCTCACACACACACACACACACACACACACACACAAAGAGAGATTAATTTGTTAAGAAAGAAAAAGCCAACCCACCCTCGTTCAATCACTGTCACACACTAAACCTACAACACAGAATAAACACCAAACTCAAGAGACATTTAAGACTATAAACACTTCATCATGACATTTTAACACTGTCAGTTATACCACTGAACAATGAAGGACAAATGTAACAGATATTGTCATATTTACTCAGTCAATATTCTTGTCTTCTGTCATACTTCATGTAAATACAGTGCATTGTGCTTGTTAGTGCATGTTTCACAAACACAGAAAACACAGCATTCTCCACTTCTTTACAGCATTTTTCAGGGTGTCAGTCTTCATCATCAGCTGAACATGACAAGTAGGGCTTGGGTATCGTTAGAAATTTTCCCGGTTCCGAGATTCCATTAAAATCATTTTACACAACTATTAAGAAAATAGTGGTGAGGAACAAAGTGACACTAATACATCAACTACTCAGCCTGACTCCAATTTCACTGTTTATACTTACTATCAACTTAATTTCAAAAGGTTGGCAATGTCAAAATCTTATAACATATATTTTACAGTATACAAATTTTCCAGTTCCGATTCCATTTAAATTAAACTATTATTATGTTTTTTTTACTATTTTACCTTCATTGAAGTGTGTTGTGTTGCTGGAAGGTAGTGAGTAATGTTGAGTAATTCTTGTCCATCAATCAGTATGTGCTTCAAAGTTGATGTTTTTTACACTATCAATATCATTTGCATTTTGCTTTTCAAGCAGGAATAAGCTGGTTGGCCAAATAGTCCCTTGAGGGCCTAAGCACACTTGTTTATTTCCCTAAATTAATGAAATATAAAACTGTTCGACTTTATAGAACCATGTCTCCACCCCCCACACCCATAAAAACCTCCTATATTACAAAGAATAATGCAAGTCAGGAGCGGGTTGGATGCATGAATGGTTTCTCAACGTTATTTAAACAACTTTAAATGCATGAAGAATACATAGTTCTATCACTTAGTATCCTCTCTTGAAGACTGTACACTATCAATAAATCTAACCTCTACATAATCTAATACTTACATAACAATAGTAGTTCTATTTAATTTAGTGGCCACGTTGAGTCCAGGTGTATATTAATGAGAATTCGAGGATACCCAAATATAACGTAATTAGTGGCGGCAGGACAAACCGACCCCCAAACACGACGTGCACAGTTATCAAAAGGCGCGTAGCGCGTACAGTTGGGGAACGGTTAGTAGTTACTGTAACTTTGGAGTGGCTGCACTGAACAACAACTGTTGCTCAGTAATTAAGAAGGACAGAGCGCGGGGGTAGTTTTCTTGTAGTTTGACGGTTTTTGTGACGATAGTCACTTCGGAAATAAGTTCTCACCGCATCAGATTCGTCAGGTAACCACAACGCATACAGACGGTCTGCCCATAACACAGCCGGACACATGGTCACGTGTGATCAGCAACCATGCAACCTTGCGCTTTTTGGAAGCGAAACTTTAACGAACGGCTGACAATAAGAACCGAGTTCTGCGTTCCCCAAACCTAAACAAGGGAATGCCAGGAGATCTTCAGTGACGTCGTCCTCGCCTGTTGAGCTTGCAAAGGGCAGGAAACTGAAAAAGAGAGAACACCAAAAAAAGGCTTCCGTCCAACATGAACAACCTGTTCTTGAGAAGTTGAGCCCTATTCAATTTCATTCATATAGGTAGCTTTATTCATAGGGATTATAGAGGGTGATTTTTGTCGTGTTATCCTTCCTTTCAGTTTGTGTTCAAATCGAGACTGAACACATCTTTAGGCACCCTTTGTTGTTCTATTCTTAGGCTTTCATTATTACCTTATTACAAGAAGTCCACAGTTGATCTGAACCTGCAATCCAAAATGAGTTGTAGTGCCTACGATCAAAATAATTAATAGGAAAACGAATGCCAATCAGCTGCCTATACAAAGAAATTTATCATAAATCAGCATTTGATAATGCCTGTGCCGTTTTAATATTAACAAGCATACAATGATATACCAATAAATCACACACATGCATCATGGTAAGATCATGAACAAGTGTCAAAGACTGTCACGGAAGAGAAGACATTGTTGAATAAATTTTTGTTTTCCTTGCACACAAAAAAAAGCTTCATAACATTACTGTTGAACCACTGATGTCACATGGACTATTTTTATTGATGTTCTTAATGTATTTCTGGGCCTTGAACGTCAGTTACATTGATGTCTATAGAGGGTCAGAAAGCTCTCGGATTTCATCAAAAAATATCTTTATTTGTGTTCAGAAGATGAACGAAAGGTCTTTATAGGTTTGGAACAACATGAGGGTGAGTAATTAATGACAGAATTGTAATTTTTTTGGGTGAACTATCCCTTTAAATTCAGTTATGGATTACTTTAATAAACATATATTTTGGGCATGTGGCCTAATTTTACAATTTTGGATATATTTTGTTTAACTCCACAAATAAAAAAAAACTGATGGACAGCCAGAATAATAATAATAATAATAAACAAAAAAATCACCATGTTTTAGGGATAAACATTTTGTTTAAAACCAGGTAAATGAGAAATGAATAAACCCCTTCTTTAAAAACCTCATGAAACCAAATATTAACCAGTAACATTTTATTATGACTTCCACTACTGAGAACCCTGGAAATGTGAAAAGGAGGCATGTAAGTCTATGATATCTATTTACATATTAATAACATCAGGCCCCACACATATGCTCATAGAGTTTGTTTTTTACAATATAATTCTTGTTTACACAAAACACATCATACTTCCTGCACATTTCACTTTGAAACTCCACGTATCCGTGAAAAAGACCTGATGGAATTTAGGTCTCGCCTTATTTGCATTCAGCCTGTGTTGTTTTGAGCCAAATCTGCTTTACTTTAAACTAGTAGGATCTGTGTGTAAAGTTGTTGCGTCTGTTGGTGGAACGTTCCCGCATCTACCAGACAGGGGTGAACAGAAAACCATTACCAGAACATCTTCGGAACCTGCTGAACAGCCCAATTCCTGACCTCCTTGGTGTCTAATAAAAACAGCTGAGGACGTGAAAGAAAAGGTGTGGAAATACAATCATGAACAAAACAGAAGAAGAAGAAGAAGAAGAATTTGCTGTAGTCTCTCTTATTCACCTAGAGAAGTTTATAACATGTCATTTTATCGTCCTATAATGAACTTCCGCTGACCGAGAACCCTGGAAATGTGAAAAAGGAGACATCTAACAATACTTTCAAATGTGTACAATTTATATTAACTGACATCAGGGCACCATGAATCATCAGTATTTTGCCTATGATTTTTTTCAGTTTTTACAACAAAACATGCCATACTTCCCACATTACTTCACACTGAAACTGCTATGATCCCTGCAAAAACACCTCACCCACACAGTTTTGTGCTTGTATTTGTTCATTTGTCCTGGTTTGTTTTTGGTTCTCACCTGCTTCATTTAAAAACTAGCCTTTAACAAACAAACTTTTTGACATTGTTAATACATGACAACATGGAGTATATCATACGGGGATGTTTGGATACTTTGATTGGCTACGAATGTTTTAAGGAGGGCAATTATTTTCAGGGAACACACACAGTCGAACTTACAGCCTAAAACAGCGCAAAAGCAACTAAAATACCCACATCGACACACCACAACAACACTGGACAAGCAAATAAATATAGTAAACAATAGGATAAAAATGACAAATTATTTTCATGTTTTTGCTAGAAAATTACGTTTTATTATGTACATTAAGCACAAACTCTCTTTCTCATGCTCTCTCTCCCTTACAAACACACACTCAACAAACGTGTTGCTCTTCTGGTGATTTTATTAGTAAAATAGTTTAGCAACTACAGAACATTTTTATCAAGAACATTACTGCTTGATCTGATTAATTTTAGACTAACTGTCATTCACTAAAGCACAACTCTTTTTGCTAATTAAAACTAGGGCTAAAACGATTCCTTGAGTAACTCGAATACAATAATAATAATAAAAATAATAAATAAAATAATTGACTTTGTTTAGTTAATTTACCATTTACTGTACTTTGTGTATGTATATTTAAATAATAATAATAAAAATATTAGTCATTTTCAATACTATTTAGGACAGATAGGGTGGATAGTATGCACATTGGGACACAGGGATATTTAAGACCAGTAGGAGGCAATACTAGCATCCTCAAATGAAATTTAACCTATACATGGACTTACAGTTCACTGAAAGAGAGAGTTGTTAACTTAAACTGTAAATCGTTTTGTTGTTGCTTTTTTTATTTTTTTATGATCTGCCTATACAACACATAACAGATTTCTGTTTTGAGTTCATTATAAACCATTAAACCTTTTGAAAGTGCATTTTGCATATTTTGCACAATATATTTTGTTGTTTTCAGAATATCAATAAAGCTGTAGTCATTATCAATTAGTTTTACATTTAATAATATCCACATTGTAATATGATTGTTGAGAATAAACAATCGTTTGTTTCAGTTTTTTTTTGTTTGTTTTTTTGGTGTACCAGAAATCATGTGACAGTCATATAAACAAAAAGTATACACAATTAAATTTTTTGTCTGAGACATTTACAAAAAAAAAACGTTGTTTTGCATACAAATGTCCACTAAATTAATAAATAAATGTGATATATGGTTTTAGTAAAAAGTATAACACCTGACAGGTGCCGTTTTATTTAAACATTTTATTGGGTCTCACAGTTTACATCAGTATACAATGAAACACAATATTATGTAAATACCTGAGAATACTGAAGTCGATTTTAGCCAAAAACAACCTTTTTAGTATGACCATGTTCACTAAAATATGGTCCAATACAAAATGTGTAATTAAAAAGCACGAACACTTGCAGTACAGAACTGTTAAGGCAGCGGTATATTGACAGGATAATTTTTATTTAACTTCAGCTGAAAATGTTCTCGTTCCCATGTTTCAAGATCTCGTCTGTTATACAATAAGAATGAAGTGAATAATGCAAGAATATAACAGTACAAGTATATTTTGCAGCAGAAAGATGGGGAAAAAATCAGCTAAAAGCAACTTTCTAAAGTGGAGAGGCAAGGCAACATGTTCATTTACACTGGTATTATAAAGCACTTTACATAAAAAAGTGGTAAAAAGTAATCAAACTATATATAAAATATATATAAAAGAGAGGCAAGGCAACATGTTCATTTACACTGGTATTATAAAGCACTTT